>NW_027454220.1:0-93015 GCF_040206685.1 Ascaphus truei | reverse complement strand
CTGCATGAGGCCCTCTGTGTCTGTCTCTCTCTCATTCTCTGTGTCTCTCTCATTCTCTGTGTCTCTCTCATTCTCTGTGTCTCTCTCATTCTCTGTGTCTCTCTCATTGTCTGTCTCTCTCTCATTCTCTGTCTCTCTCTCATTCTCTGTCTCTCTCTCATTCTCTGTCTCTCTCTCTCATCCCTGTATGATAGGTATGTTCCAACTCTATTTTTTGCTCTTCTTTTCCGTTTGAGAGGAGGGAGTCCCTCACCTCTTCAGCCACACACCAGGAACGCTGGATTGCTTTCAGACGCTCGGAGAGGCGGATACAGTCGTGGATTGCAGGCACTGATTTATCTGGTAAGTACTGCAAACATGCTTGAACAAGGGCCGTAGACATTTTATTTGATGGTTTAGATTACCATTGTCTGTGGTTGTTAGTTATTGGTATTAGAGTTTTTTGATGTTGTTACGAATCAAGTACATTTTGAAGTAGTAATCCCCTCCGAACTGGGCATTCCTGGCCAATAATGCCCTGGCTGTAAGAGTTGAAGGGCCCAAGCAAAGCCCCCACCTCTATACACACTAACACTGCAGGGGCATCAAAGTGTCTCATTGTCATGGCAACGGGGGGTGTCACGTGATGTAATTTGTTTAATAAATTATTTTTTAAGGTGTCCCGGTTTTTCATTTTCGAAATCTGGTCACCCTATGTATTTATGCTGCATTCAGTGTTGTAATGTGCTGTAATTGGGTTACATGGCGTACATAGTGTATATACCGCATTCAGGGTAAGTGCTGTATGTGGATTATAAAGTGTATATATGCTTCATTCAGGGTTATAAAGTCGTTTATAGAGTATATACTGCATTCACGGTTACGTGCGGCATGTGGAGTATAAGGTGTTATAATGTGCTTTAAGTGGGTTACATGGCGGGTATAGTGGATATACTGCATTCAAGGTTACGCGCCGTATTGGATTATAACGGGTATATATGCTACAGTCAGGGTTATAATGTGCGGTATTTGGGTTACAGGGGTGTATACGGTACCGCAGTGGTGGTGGCGTGCTGTATTTGGATTATATGGTATACACTGCGATCATGGTTACGTGCTGGGTTCTGAATATAATGTTTATAGACCACATGCGCGGTTACATGACGGGTTTGGATTATATGGTGTATATACTTATCCCCCCTCATCCACTGATGAAGTGACCACATTGCGTCACGAAACGCGTATGGAGAGGGAGGAGCTAGAACTGACACGGTCTTCAGAAGCAGGAGCATAGCGATCAGGAGAGACGCCAGAGTGTGACATCAGAGTGTGACATCACGAGGCGTAGCGCGGGCTGACGGCAGTTACCCAGAGAGGTGAGCAGAGCACATTCTGCAGTGCTGGCCACCTCAAGCTGAATCTCGCAGAGTAACTACTGAGAGTTAGACGCCACTTCAGGGTTTGCAAACAACAATAGCGCCATCCTCCCAGAAGCCTGCCTACCTGATTGTATCAAGCTGCGGACAGCACGTTGTCAGCTGTTTTTACACAGCCTGGTTTATGTGAGTAAGCCCTTGGCTGTTTTTTATTTTTATTGTAATAAATTTTTATCAATCTGCACCATCATCTTCCATGTTATTTCCTTTCTGGGAACACATGGGAACTATGATCAAGTGGTAATGCTGTGAACAGACAGAAAACCTGGAGGATAGACATACAACACGTGGCATTCGTGATATCTGGAAGAGAAGAGGTTAAAAGCACAGATTGTCTCAAAGGAACAATAACACAGCAAGTCTGTAAGTTCATTACTTTAATCTGTTGTGGAGTTATTTATGGATTCTTGTGGCTGCGCAATGGTCTTTTCCTTTTTGTCCATTACATACTAGGAGGAGTTCGGAACCAGCAGCCAGCAATTGGATCACCATCGCTCCATCAGCTGGAATATTGAAAAGAACTTTCCATATCTATATGGACTAATCATTGGACTGGGGTATTGTTGTAGCCTGAAGCGCCGGGTCATTACATTTTTTGTACAAAAGATAGGGCGATGGAAGTCTAACAGATACCGGTCCTATATCAGGCCCGCATTATCTGGTATTTAGCGTGCTTGGATAAACCCCCTCATCCTCTTTATGCCTTCACAGACGCCGCACCCACTTGGATAATCGGAGACTCGCTTATACACTGGGCAGAGAAGCGGGCCGTCAAACGCCCATGCGGGGCTAACCTCGGGTTGCGAACGGAGGAGGCAAATGTGGTATGGGGGGGAGGTAGGGGGCTGCGGTGGGCTCAGTTGCTCCCGCGGCTAATGGTGATGGGCAGGGATAGGAGGGCGCCGCAGATCTTGCTCCTCCACGTCGGGGGCAACGACCTGGCCGCTCGACGCTACTTCGAGCTGGTTAATTCAATAAAACACGACCTAGCCCTCATGCTCGCCCGTTGGCCAGAAGTACAGATCGTTTGGTCGGACATATTGTGCAGGAGAGTGTGGAGGGGCGCAAGGGCACCGGGCGCCATCGACTGAGCGCGGGTCAAACTGAACAAGATGGTGGGGAAGTTTGTGACGCAGTGTGGGGGATGGCAGATCACCCATCCCGAGTTCGACAACAAGTCAACTGGCCTGTTCCCGGCCGACGGCACACACTTATCCGAGATAGGGGCGGACTTGTTCAATAACGAATTGCAGGAGGGGCTGGAGAGGGTCCTTGCGGGGTTGGCGGCACGGTCTAATTTAAGGAGGTTTAAATAGAGCCGTGAGTGGCGGCAGTTCGGGGGTAAGTGCTTGTCGTTGCCAGATGGGCTCGGGGCGGGCGTCGCCCGGGGGTAGGAGCGATTGGGCGGGGTCAAGCTAACGTGACACCCGGGAACCCACTCGCGACAACGGCCGGCTCTTTAGGGGTCGGCCGGGTACGGGGGCAGAAGGCCAAGGCCTGGCTGACCCTCTGACCCCACTCTGGCTTGGACTAGCGCTTACTCCAGTATTATGATTGTTAATAAACAAAGCCGCGGCCTTTTATACCTCCAAACTGAGTCTGTCATTACTCGTCTGTTATATGTGGGTACCAGTTCCAAGTGGGAGGGGGAGGGGGTCCCTCGCAGCCTCCCTGGTCATGCAGGAGACAGAAAGGTAGATAGAGGCACAGACAGAGAGCTACCAGAGAAGGTGTTACATGGGTGAGTGCTGAGTTATTACTGTGACTCTCTGATGCTAACATGACATTAGGTTCTGGGCTCTGCGTCCCACACATGATGAACACCATGACTGTATAAAACTGAGGGGTACATATATATGTATATATATATAGCAACTGTAAATATTACTGTATGTTCATTTGCATGTCTTAGACAGGTCTGCAACCCTGTCTTTCCCCATTATCACCCAGCATACAGCGCTTCCACTGCAGCAAGGGATTCTGACATGCAAATGAGCACTCAGTGCCACCTTTTGTCTCAAGCTCGTATTACACAAGCCAATCCTCAAGCCAATGCATGCTGTTTTAAACACAGCTTTTAGACAGAGGCTGGGATGAGATGCAAAGCCATTAAACCCACTCACAGACATTTTTTTTTTTTTACGGTTCACATATTAACAACCATTTAGTATCATTTTACAGAAAATAATAAACCGAAAACATCACTATACAATCCTTATATTGCCAAGACAAAAACCAACCCAAAGGCACAAAACCATTCTAAAAAGCCAAACAAAACAACACATTCCAAGGCATCATCTGTGCATCTACTACCAAACACACTCAATACAAAAAAATATGGTTACTTCCCATTTCTACAAGCGACTTTTCGTACTTTCCACAGGACATTTAACATTGCATCTAATTACTTCACGTGTCCCAGCAATTTCTCTAACGCCTCACGGATATGATACGTACTACATTGTATTCCTAATTTTCTTACTTCCTCTTTAGACACCTCTGCTTTTGGGAACTGTACTTTCAGCCATTCCGTTTTTGAAACATTTAACCCTAAGTCACCTGCCTCTTTATTTATATTATTTATCACCTCTTTTACATGCCACTCCCTCGCCTTCCTTTCTCTCTCGCTTTCATAACTTACTTTTGTTCTTCCACTAAGGCCTGCCTTTTCTCCTTTTCCCCCTTTACTTTCCCTAATCTCTCCCCCTTCACCCCCACTCTGTTGGCCTGCCTTTCCATCACTTTCATTCCCACTTACTGCACTTACACTTCTCTGTATTTTAGTTCCCTCCACGCTTATCTGGCTTTGTGAGGACGAGCTATTGCCCTCACTTCTCTCCTTCTCTCTCACCTCTCCCCTAGCCTCTTTTATTTTAACCCACTGTACATGCTCCTTTTTTAATTCTTCATACTGCTCTTTTGTCAGCTGTTTTCTTTGGTACATCAGTTTTTCTAATCTTTCTATTATCTGTTCCTCACTACTCCCCCCATGCTGCTTCCGAAAAATACCAACCCAAAATAGAACATCTCCCACTGCGTCTTCAAAATGTTCCATCTTCACTTTTAGGGTTACTTTCCCTGATACTTTTACAACTTTACCCTCTACACCTTCCTCTCTAGGCTCCCCTTTACTCTGGCTATCCTTATCTTCTTTTGTTTCTATCCCTTGCAGATTTTTACGCTTTTCAGCTTTTTTCCCTCCTATTTCCATTTCCTCCTCCAAGACATCTTGGGGACCTTCCCTCCCCCTCTGTGCATCTTGAAACTCCATACTTTCCGCCCAGCTAGGTTCCACCACACTCAATGACCGTATTTCCCCCTCCCCCGCATCTTTCTGATGCACTGCTCCCGTCTCCTCCCCTCCCCCCACCTCCAGTTTCTGGGCCAAGGAGTCCAGGAAGAGATCTTCCTCTTTTTTCTCCACGATATCACTTATAGAACCCGCCAAACCCTCTATTGGGCCACTTGCTAGCATTTCTTCTCTTCTTAAATCCTCCTCATACATTGCTGTTATAGCAGGATCACGCCCTCCCTCTTGGGAACTCCATCTCACAAATTCCCAGACCCTCAACTGTCTCTTCCTTTTCGTCTAGCACACTGTCCCCTTTAGCTGCCTGGGCATATGTCCTTTTAGTGCACTGCCGTGCCAAGTGTCCTTCCTCTCCGCATAGATGGCATCTCTTAGGGACTCCACAGTTGGCTGCAGTATGTCCCTCTTCCCCGCAATTACGGCACACAATTCCCGTTCTGGTGCAACCCTCCTTTGTATGTCCATAAGTGTGGCAATGCCTGCAATATAGAGGCTGTCCCGAGTAAAACAAAAATCCTCTGTCTCCTCTAATATTGAACATGGCCGGTGGGTGTGTCACTCCTCCCGCACATGATGGATCCCGTCTGAACCGTACCCAGAAACGTCTCTTCCCGTTGAACATGCCATACGGATTTTTTAGTTCTTCACCTCCTCTAATCATTTCACAGTACCGTTTCAAAAAAGTCACAATCTCCTCTTTCCTTGCATACCGAGTGTACATGTGAAGTACAAGTGGTCTCTCCTCCAGCATAAAATTTGGGATTACCTTTACATGCAAATGAACATACAGTAATATTTACAGTTGCTTTATGCTTTACTGTGGAGGGTTTTTGTCACTTTTTTACCCACCATAACCTTAATAGTAGTGGTGATTACCTAGTCTAGTCTCAAACCTGCTTTGCCATTAAGACCAACCCCACACTGATGAGACCCATCAAGGTCGAAACAGCGGTGTAGCTGAGACTGTGCCCCCTTGGCCTTGAGTCATCGTTCCGGAAGGGACTTAAGACTCATGCTGCTATTAGGGGGGTACGCCATCTCAGGCAGCGGGAGGTGATCAAGAGCGGACAAGGAGAGAGAGAGAGAGAGAGATGGTGAAGGGCCGGCGCCTTGGCCTTGGGGGATCGTCCTGATGGACTAAACCCCCTCGCTGCTTTTGGGGTGCCGCACCAGATCCTTGACGGTTGGACAGACGGAGCATGACAGCTTGAGCACGGGGCGGTCAGGAGCGGACAAGCACGTGAGCAGGAGAGAGAGAGAGTGACGGGCCGACGCCTTTGCCTGGGGGGATCGCCATAATAGGCTTAACCCCCCTGCTGCTATTAGGGCGTCGCACCGAAGCTCAGGATGACGAGGACAAAGACGGCGGCGATGGAGAACCGAAAGCAGACCATCAGATTCCTGGTGGTTGAGGCGGAGAGAGCCCAGGTGAGACTCCAGTATATCGTGGAGGAGATCTTGATTGACCTGGTGGAGATGAAGATTGCACAAGTCTACTGTCTGCAGGACTTCCAGGAAGAGGGAATCTTTGATGTGACCTTCCGCAAGGAGGAGGACTGCTTGAGTGCATATGAGAGATGCAAGAAAAACGCGAGTGACCAGAGGATGAAGGGGATCAGTGTTATCCCAAGTTTTTTGTTGGAGGAAAGAAGCATAATTGTGCACATGTATGATCCTTTTGTGAAGAAGGAGGAGATAGCCTTGTTTTTGAGACATTATTGTGCAACTGTAAGAGATGGTGAAGAACTTTTGAATTGCTATGGGATATTTAATGGCAAGCGGGAATTTCACGTACGTCTAAGACCGGACCCAGCATGTGCAGGGGGAGTGATGCACCCCCCTGCTGTTTTCAAGGTGGGTGGGAAAAAAGGCTTTTTGGAATATTGGGGCCAACCCAAGAGATGTAAGAACTGTCAACAATATGGACATTTGGAAGAGAGATGTGGGGAGGTGGGAATGGTGTGTCACAACTGTGGTAAAGAGGGTCATGTGGCTGCAAAATGCAGAGTACAAAAGAAATGTGACTTTTGCTATGAGTCTGGACATTTGGCGAGAAAGTGTTTAAAGAAGAGTGAGATTTGGTGCACAAAAAGGACAAGTACGATGTCATCAATTGTGGGTAATCGTGCTAGACAAATGATGAGACAGAGTCCGGAAAAGACTAATGTACAGGTGCAGAATAGTGAGAAAGGTCAGCTCAGAGGTTATGTCAGTGAGGATGGAAAGGGAAAAGAAGGAGAGGCGGGAAAAGTTTTGGAGTTTGTGAGTGAAATATTGTGTGAGTCTGAAGAGAAGGAAGTATATCAGCTTACAACAGAGGAGAGGTTATTTTGTGACTTTCTGTGTGATTATAAAGAGAATGAAGAATGTCAGCCAAGAGAAGGGGAGGAGGTAGAGATTGAGAGGGGAAGTAAGAAGGGTCTTTCTGTGGAAAGGGAAAAGTTAGTGGAGGAAGACTGTGAGGACGATTGGATAATTAGACATGTAGCAGAGGTAGAAGCAGCATCCTGTAAAGCAAAAGAAGAGGAGAGGAGGAGAGAAGAGTTTTGTTCAGGGGAAGAGGTGGAAAAAGTTTTGGAGTTTGTGGGGATTGTAAATGGGGAGGAAATAATGGAATGGGTGTATGTTAAAAAGCAGGAAAAGCAGAAAAAAACAGAAAAAGAAAGCAAAAATAAAGAAAGGAGGTTTAGAAAAGAAATAGAGGTATAACATTATGTAAAGAAATGAAGAGGAAAAAGAGAAAGAAAATGTAATGAGAATAGTATATACAGGGAGAATATGCGAATGTAGGTGGTGTTAGTTGAAGGTGTGGAAAAGTGATTTTGTTGTTGTGTGTTTAGAAGGAAAAGCTGTGGAATGACAAGATAAATTCTGACCTTTTTTGTAAAGAAAGTAATGTATTTACAGTATGTGTTTTTGAAGAAATGTAATTATGTGATTTAGTATCTTTTGGAAAAGTTCTCATTTTCTGTTTGTAAATATATGTGATGTGAATAAAACTTTAAAAAAAAAAAAAAAAAAAGCTGAGCCTGTGTCCCCTTGGCCTTGAGTCATCGTCCCTTCGGGGACTAAAGACTCCTGCTGCTTTTGGGGGAGCACGCCATCTCGAGCTAAGAGGAGTGATCCTGAGCGAGCGGTTCTGAGCGAGCGGATGCGGAAGTGAGGGGCCGGCACCTTTGCCCTGGGACATCGCCTTTACTGGCTAAAGTCCCTTGCTGCTTTTGGGGTGCCGCACCTGAGCTTGGGAGAGCAGAGATGACATCGCAAGCTGGAATGCGCAATTCCATTCGGTTCCTGATCGAGGAGACCGAGAGAAGTCGAGTGAACCTGCTGTGGATAGTGGAGAAGGTGCTGAAGCAATTGATCGGTCTGGACACTGAGAGGATCTTCTGCCTTCAGGATTTCCCTGCACAGGGGATTTATGACCTGACCTGTCATCAAGTAGCGGATGTTTGGTGCACTTTTGAAAAGTGCAAGGAGAAGTCTGGTGACCCGATCTTACATGGCATCAAGGTAATTCCAAGTTTTATGCTGGAGGAGAGACCACTTGTACTTCACATGTACACTCCGTATGCAAGGAAAGAGGAGATTGTGACTTTTTTGAAACAGTATTGTGAAATGATCAGAGGAGGTGAAGAACTTAAAAACCCATATGGCATGTTCAACGGGAAGAGACGTTTCTGGGTACGGTTGAGACGGGATCCATCATGTGCGGAAGGAGTGACACACCCACCGGCCATGTTCAATATCAGAGGAGACAGAGGATTTTTGTTTTACTCGGGACAGCCTCTATATTGCAGGCATTGCCACACTTATGGACATACAAAGGAGGGTTGCAGGAAAACGGGAATTGTGTGCCGTAATTGCGGGGAAGAGGGACATACTGCAGCCAACTGTGGTGTCCCTAAGAGATGCCATCTATGCGGAGAGGAAGGACACTTGGCACGGCAGTGCACTAAAAGGACATATGCCCAGACAGCTAAAGGGGACAGTGTGCTAGAAGAAGAGGAAGAGACAGTGGAGGGTCTGGGAATTTGTGAGATGGAGAGTTCCCAAGAGGGAGGGCTTGATCCGGCTATAACAGCAGGAGGATGGATTTAAGAGGAGGATTTAAGAAGGGAAGAAATGGTAGAGAGTGGCCCAATAGAGGGGGAGGTGGAAGTGGAAATAATGGACACGACCGGACCCAAGAAAGGGGCACAAAAACAAAGTTTACAAAGTGACAATGATGTTTGTACAGTTGATGGGGAGGGGAAGAGTGAGCTACGGCAAGATAAGGTGACGAAGTCAAAGTTTTGTGCGCTGGATTTGTCCAGTATTGACGTTAGTAGGGAAGAGGAACAGACCGTGAGTAAAGGAAAAGAGGAAAATAAGAAGTTAGATAGGGAAGCGCAAGAAACTGAGGAGAAGGCAGGCCCTGGTGGTGCGAGTGGAAAAGGTAAAGAGGGAAAGAGTAAGTGTAAAGGGTTTGTTGTTAATGGAAGCAAAAACGAGTCTTCGCAAGGGATAGAAACAAAGGATCATAAGGATTGCCAGAGTAAAGTGGAGCCTAGAGAGAAGGGTGTAGAGAGTAAAGTTAAAAAAATATCAGGGAAGGTAACCCTAAAAGAGAAAATGGAACAATTTGAGAACGCAGTGGGAGATGTTCTGTTTTGGGTGGGTATTTTCCGGAAGCAGCATGGGGGTAGTAGTGATGAACAGATAATAGAAAGATTGGAAAAAATGATGTACCAAAGAAAACATCTGACAAAAGAGCAATATGAAGAATTAAAAAAGGAGCATGTACAATGGGTTAAAATAAAAGAGGCTAGGGGAGAGGTGAGGGAGAAAGAGAGTAGCGAGAGCAACAGCTCGTCCTCACAAAAAAGTCAGATAAGCGTGGAGGGAACTAAAATACAGAGAAGTGTAAGTGGAGTAAGTGGGAACGAAAGTGAAGAAAAGGCAGGCAAAAAAGGGATTGTACAGGCAAAAGAGGCAAATTCTGCGGGAGATAGTAAGGGGAGGAGCACCCAGGGAAAGGATGAAGTAGGGCTTACAAAGGAAGAGGTTTTGCACAATCAACTTGCGAGGGGATTTGGGCGGAGATATTGGGATGTGAAAGAGGCAAGGGACGGGTATGAAAAAAGTGTGATGTCTGGATTCCAGTTAGAGAGGTTTGGAACGTATGGAGAAATAATTAAAACAGATGATCGCATCACTTGAGAATAGAGAAAGGGTTTTTGTTTTTAAATGAAAGAATCTTGAAGTATATGGTTCTTATCTTTGTATGATGTTTTGGTTATAGGGTTTTTTCGTAAAGTTATGTTTTTTTTTTCCCTTCTGAAAAGTTTATCTTTGTGTTTGTATATATCTGAAGGATGAAGGAAGAAAATGTAAATATATTATGTTTTGGTGTCTTTCTAATGTTGGGTGACTGTTGTCACTATGGTGTGTTTTTTTGGTTTCCAAAAAAGTCTGTAAACTTAAAAAAGTTGTTGAATAAAAAAGTTTAAAAAAAAAAGGTTGAAACATGTCTGTGAGTGGGTTTAATGGCTTTGCATCTCATCCCAGCCTCTGTCTAAAAGCTGTGTTTAAAACAGTGTGCATTGGCTTGAGGATTGGCTTGTGTAATACGAGCTTGAGACAAAAGGTGGCACTGAGTGCTCATTTGCATGTCATTTCCCAGAATCCCTTGCTGCAGTGGAAGCGCTGTATGCTGGGTGACAATGGGGAAAGACAGGGTTGCAGACCTGTCTAAGACATGCAAATGAACATACAGTAATATTTACAGTTGCTTTATGCTTTACTGTGGAAGGTTTTTGTCACTTTTTTACCCACCATAACCTTAATAGTGTGTGTCTATCTATCTATCTATCTATCTATCTATCTATCTATCTATCTATCTATCTATCTATCTATCTATCTATCTATCTATCTATCTATCTATCTATCTATCTATCTATCTATCTATATATTTGTGAAAGTGTTCTGTGGCCGTGTCTCCCTGTGTCCCTAGCGGCAATCCCATTGGCTCCCTTGGCCCGCCCCCGCACACCTCTCATTGGCAGGACACACACATACACTCACACAGAGATACACACACACACGGAGACACACACAGGCAGGACACGGAGACACACACAGGCAGGACACTGAGACACACACAAAGATACACACACACTGAGACACATACAGATACACACACACACACACACACTGAGATACACACACACTGAGACACACACAGATACACACACACACACACACACACACACTGAGATACACACACACTGAGACACACACAGATACACACACACACACTGAGATACACAGACAGGACACAGATAGACAGACAGGACACATACACATACACATATACAGACAGGACACACACACACACACACACACACACACACACCACCCCCCCCCCCTCTGTCCATCCCCCCCCATCACGTGCGCCGCCCTGCACCGGCTCCAGACGGAGGGGAAGCGCGGCCCTCCTACCCCAGCCGCTTCCTTACCTCCCCGGCGCTACCTCCCCCTCAGGTAAGTAACTGCGCGTCCCGCCTCAGCTTATGGCGCCAGTATCTCTCCCATTTCAGGCGCGCAGCCTCGCGCCTCAGGCCCACACAGGCCCACACAGGGTGCTTCCTGCCGTCGGCTGCACGCCTCACTCAGCCGGACGGCACATCGGGGGACAAGTGGGCGCCGGCGGGGGGGAGCGCGAGTCACGGGGAATGGGGGGGGGGGGGGGCGAGTCATGGGGAACGGGGGGGGCGAGCCGCGAGTCACGGGAAACAGGGGGACGACGCGAGTTACGGGGAACGGGGGGGGGGGCGAGCCGCGAGTCACGGGGAACTGAGGGGGGGGGGCCAGTCACGGGGAACGGGGGGGGGGGCTTTGTGTTTTTCAATCAGATCGCCCAACAAATGTAACCCCCCTTCCTTGGGCTATTGTGAACTAATAGTAATAGCATGTTTATTAGGCCAAGGGGGTGATGTAGCGAGGCAAATTGTTGCAAGGTCTTTGCGCCCAAGTTTGGTGCCGGGATTTGAAGGGTGACAACAGGAGGAGTTAGGGAAGAGTTCCCCCGCGTTATACACGGCTGTAGCAGACGTTTTTTGTGTGTGCGTTATGAGGGACGTAATGACACCTGCCTTAACTGTCCAAGCAGTGTGTCGATCCCCCCCTCCCCTTTCTCCCCCCCCCTCCCCTTTCTCCCCCCGCCTCCCCTTTCTCCCCCCGCCTCCCCTTTCTCCCCCCCCCCTTTCTCCCCCCCGCTCCCCTTTCTCCCCCCTCCCGCTCCCCTTTCTCCCCCCTCCCCTTTCTCCCCCCTCCCGCTCCCCTTTCTCCCCCATCCTGCTCCCCTTTCCCCGACCCCGCTCCCCTTTCCACCACCCCCTCTGCTCCCCTTCCCCCCCCTCCGCTCCCCTTTCCCCCCCCCCTCCGCTCCCCTTCCCCCCCCTCTGCTCCCCTTTCCCCCCCTCCTCCGCTCCCCTTTCCCCCCCCTCCTCTGCTCCCCTTTCCCCCCCCCTCCGCTCCCCTTTCCCCCCCCTCCGCTCCCCTTTCCCCCCCTCCTCCGCTCCCCTTTCCCCCCCCTCCTCCGCTCCCCTTTCCCCCCCCTACTCCGCTCCCCTTTCCCCCCCCTCCTCCGCTCCCCTTTCCCCCCCCTCCTCCGCTCCCCTTTCCCCCCCCTCCTCCGCTCCCCTTTCCCCCCCTCCTCCGCTCCCCTTTCCCCCCCCTCCTCCGCTCCCCTTTCCCCCCCCTCCTCCGCTCCCCTTTCCCCCCCCTCCTCCGCTCCCCTTTCCCCCCCCTCCTCCGCTCCCCTTTCCCCCCCCTCCTCCGCTCCCCTTTCCCCCCCCTCCTCCGCTCCCCTTTCCCCCCCCTCCTCCGCTCCCCTTTCCCCCCCCTCCTCCGCTCCCCTTTCCCCCCCCCCTCCTCCGCTCCCCTTTCCTCCCCCCCTCCGCTCCGGGAGTGTCTCTAGCTTTGAATCATTACAACTAAAAGCTGGATTCCGATTGGCTCACACACATCAGGGGGTGTTCCAACCCATATCCACCCTTTGGATTAACATGCTCAAAGGTTGCTTAGGCCTGCCCCTGAATATTGCTACTATACTCAGAGCTGAAATGCAAACAGGCTAACTGAAGGAATTAACCTTTCCACTGCCTGTTCTAACAGGACTGACAGAGGAAAGGCCCAGAATTAGCAATAGATGCCGAAGGCCAGGCTATATATATGTAGAAAAGCACTTTATGCCCCATGTTAGAGTGTAGCCTTTTCCCCATACAGTAAGGCTGAGTTCAGCGTGGCTGCTGCGGCAGCGTGCGTCCACGCGCACCTCCCCCGCGTGCTCCTGCAGCCTGGCGATCTGTGTTCAGGCTGCAGGAGTCGGGTCGCGGCATTTGGGGGCTTGGAGGGGGGAACGTGTCACGGAGCTGGTTCGCTGAACCAGCTCACGTGATGCGACTGCAGCCCCAAATATCATTTCTGGTTACAGCGGCGTCAACGCTGCACTTTACCGCCGGTGGAGTTTTCAGTTTGAACACTCCCACCAAACAATCTGAAATTGCGACGGACGTGCGCACGCACGCGTCGCGTAGCAGCCACCCCGAACACGGCCTTAGAAAGGCAGCCAGTAATGTAATGTGTGTTTTAGCATTTCTTTGCATGCAGGCACAGTAATTCACTTAGCTGCGTTGTCTGCAGAGAAATGCTGGGTCGTGACAAAGGGCTGGGAGCAGCTAAGTGCCGGGACAAATGGTGAGCGGGGAAGGGCTGATTATCAGGTCCGGTGATGGACTCCCAGCGCGGTAGAGTCTATACACATAATATATAAAGCTTGGCCCCCTGCAGAAGCAATCCCTCCAGCCAATTAGGCAAGGGAAGCCCATGACCAGGGGGCAAGCCCCGTCCCCCCTCACCTCCCTGGGATCTCTGGGCCGCCATCGCGGCCCCCCCTGGGGGGGGGGGGGGGCAGGCCTAGGTCAGTACAAAAGAGGCAGCCGGGAGCTGAATCTTCCATTCTGCTCCCGGTCTGCTGCGAAGTTTAGTGTCCTCTCCTCTCCTCCAGGTGAGCCTCCGTGGCTGGCCTGCTCGGCGGGCGGGGAGGGGGGGGCCTCCGGCGAAGGGGGGGATCCGCCTGCCGGACCAAGGGATAGCTGGTGGGGATCCCCCTTACCGCGTGGCTCTCCCTCCATCAGCCTTGGTAGCTGGCGGGCGGGGAGGGGGGGCCTCCGGGGAACGGGGGGATCCCCTTGCCGGTACCAGGGAATAGCCAGGGGGGATTCCCTTGCCACGTGGCTCGCCCTCCATCAGCCTCTGCGGCTGGGGAGGGGGGGGGCCAGAGGGAGGACGAGGAGAGGCACAACAACCCCCCACGTTTTTTTGCCACGACGGTTCCCCCAACAGAATGGCCATGGGTATCCCCCAACCCCCCCCCCCCCGGGGTTGGAGCACGGGACACTCAGTGGGGTTACATGGCAGTGGTATAATGTGCTGTAATTGATTTCTTTCAACATTGGATAAAGTTATGATCAATGCTAGAATGGCCGTGGGTATCGCTGCATACCGCATTCGTAGTGATAGCGGGCTGTATGTGGGGAATAAAGTGTATACACCTCAGTGTGGTTATAATGCGTTGTATTCGGGGTATGGTTATAATGCGTTGTATTCGGGGTATAAGGCATACGAGCTGCATTCGAGGTACAATTGGCTGTAATTGGGTTACATGGCGTATATTGTATTTGGATTATAGGGGGTGTATATATACCGCATCCGAAGTTACAATGGGCTGTAATGGGGTGACATGGTGTATATAGTGTGTATACTGCACTCGTAGTTACGTTCTGTTGTACGCTAGGGTGTGTATAGGTGCTGCATTCGCCGTTACAATGTACTGTAACTGGGTTACATAGCGTATATAGTGTATATACTGCATTCACGGTTACGTGCTGCATGTGGAGTATAAGGTGTATTTATGCTGCATTCAGTGTTGTAATGTGCTGTAATTGGGTTACATGGCGGGTATAGTGTATATACCGCAGTCAGGGTTAAGTGCGGTATGTGGATTATAAGGTGTACATTTGCTGCATGCAGGGTTATAAGGTGTCGTAATTGGGGTACATGGCGTATATAGAGTATATACTGCATTCACGGTTACGTGCTGCATGTGGAGTATAAGGTGTATTTATAGAGTGACCATTTGTCCCGGTTTTGCCGGCACAGTCCCGTTTTTTTCTGTGCTGTCCCGGTTGACAGTCCGTCCCGGAAATGTCCCGGGTTTTGCCCCTGGTGACTGGTACCGTGCGCGAGGCGGCGGCGGTGCGCGGAGGCGGCAGCGTGAGGAGGATGCGGCGGTGCGCGGAGGCGGCAGCATGAGGATGCGGCGGTGCGCGGAGGCGGCAGCGTGAGGAGGATGCGGCGGTGCGCGGAGGCGGCAGCGTGAGGAGGATGCGGCGGTGCGCGGAGGCGGCAGCGTGAGGAGGATGCGGCGGTGCGCGGAGGCAGCAGCGTGAGGAGGATGCGGCGGTGCGCGGAGGCGGCAGCGTGAGGAGGATGCGGCGGTGCGCGGAGGCGGCAGCGTGAGGAGGATGCGGCGGTGCGCGGAGGCGGCAGCGTGAGGAGGATGCGGCGGTGCGCGGAGGCGGCAGCGTGAGGAGGATGCGGCGGTTCGCGGAGGCGGCAGCGTGAGGAGGATGCGGCGGTGCGCGGAGGCGGCAGCGTGAGGAGGATGTGGCGGTGCGTGGAGGCGGCAGCGTGAGGAGGATGCGGCGGTGCGCGGAGGCGGCAGCGTGAGGAGGATGCGGCGGTGCGCGGAGGCGGCAGCGTGAGGAGGATGCGGCGGTGCGCGGAGGCGGCAGCGTGAGGAGGATGCGGCGGTGCGCGGAGGCGGCAGCGTGAGGAGGATGCGGCGGTGCGCGGAGGTGGCAGCGTGAGGAGGATGCGGCGGTGCGCGGAGGCGGCAGCGTGAGGAGGATGCGGTGGTGCGCGGAGGCGGCAGCGTGAGGAGGATGCGGCGGTGCGCGGAGGCGGCAGCGTGAGGAGGATGCGGCGGTGCGCGGAGGCGGCAGCGTGAGGAGGATGCGGCGGTGCGCGGAGGCGGCAGCGTGAGGAGGATGCGGCGGTGCGCAGAGGCGGCAGCGTGAGGAGGATGCGGCGGTGCGCGGAGGCGGCAGCGTGAGGAGGATGCGGCGGTGCGAGGAGGCGGCAGCGTGAGGAGGATGCGGCGGTGCGCGGAGGCGGCAGCGTGAGGAGGATGCGGCGGTGCGCGGAGGCGGCAGCGTGAGGAGGATGCGGCGGTGCGCGGAGGCGGCAGCGTGAGGAGGATGCGGCGGTGCGCGGAGGCGGCAGCGTGAGGAGGATGCGGCGGTGCGCGGAGGCGGCAGCATGAGGAGGATGCGGCGGTGCGCGGAGGCGGCAGCGTGAGGAGGATGCGGCGGTGCGCGGGGGCAGCGTGAGGAGGATGCGGCGGTGCGCGGAGGCGGCAGCGTGAGGAGGATGCGGCGGTGCGCGGAGGCGGCAGCGTGAGGAGGATGCGGCGGTGCGCGGAGGCGGCAGCGTGAGGAGGATGCGGCGGTGCGCGGAGGCGGCAGCGTGAGGAGGATGCGGCGGTGCGCGGAGGCGGCAGCGTGAGGAGGATGCGGCGGTGCGCGGAGGCGGCAGCGTGAGGAGGATGCGGCGGTGCGAGGAGGCGGCAGCGTGAGGAGGATGCGGCGGTGCGCGGAGGCGGCAGCGTGAGGAGGATGCGGCGGTGCGCGGAGGCGGCAGCGTGAGGAGGATGCGGCGGTGCGCGGAGGCGGCAGCGTGAGGAGGATGCGGCGGTGCGCGGAGGCGGCAGCGTGAGGAGGATGCGGCGGTGCGCGGAGGCGGCAGCGTGAGGAGGATGCGGCGGTGCGCGGAGGCGGCAGCGTGAGGAGGATGCGGTCTGTGTGTGTGTGTCTGCCCCCTTCCCAGTCTGTGTGTGTGACTGCCCCCCTCCCAGTCTGTGTGTGTGACTGCTCCCCTTTCCAGTCTGTGCAAGTGTGACTGCCTGCCTCCCAGTCTGTGTGTGTGACTGCCCCCCTCCCAGTCTGTGTGTGTGACTGCCTGCCTCCCAGTCTGTGTGTGTGACTGCCCCCCCTCCCAGTTTGTGTGTGTATGACTGCCTGCCTCCCAGTCTGTGTGTGTGACTGCCCCCTCCCAGTCTGTGTGTGTGACTGCCCCCCTCCCAGTCTGTGTGTGTGACTGCCCCCCCTCCCAGTGTATGTGTGACTGCCCCCCTCCCAGTCTGTGTGTGTGACTGCCCGCCTCCCAGTCTGTGTGTGTGTGACTGCTCCCCTTTCCAGTCTGTGCAAGTGTGACTGCCCGCCTCCCAGTCTGTGTGTGTGACTGCCCCCCCTCCCAGTTTGTGTGTGTATGACTGCCTGCCTCCCAGTCTGTGTGTGTGACTGCCTCCCCTCCCAGTTTGTGTGTGTATGACTGCCCCCCTCCCAGTCTGTGTGTGTATGACTGCCCCACCTCCCAGTGTGTGTGACTGCCCCCCCTCCCAGTGTGTGTGTGACTGCCCCCCCTCCCAGTGTGTGTGTGACTGCCCCCTCCCAGTGTGTGTGTGTGACTGCCCCCCCTCCCAGTGTGTGTGACTGCCCCCCTCCCAGTGTGTGTGACTGCCTCCCCTCCCAGTGTGTGTGTGACTGCCCCCCCACCCAGTGTGGGTGTGTGACTGCCCCCCACCCAGTGTGGGTGTGTGACTGCCCCCCTCGCAGTGTGTGTGTGACTGCCCCCGCAGCCAGTGTGTGTGTGTGTGTGTGACTGCCCCCTCCCAGTCTGTGTGTGTGTGACTGCCCCTCCCTCCCAGTGTGTGTGTGACTGCCCCCCTCCCAGTGTGTGTGTGACTACCCCCCTCCCAGTCTGTGTGTGTGTGACTGCCCCCCCTCCCAGTCTATGTGTGTGTGACTGCCCCCCCTCCCAGTCTGTGCGTGTGTGACTGCCCTCCCCCTCCCAGTCTGTGTGTGTGTGACTGCCCCTCTCCCAGTCTGTGTGTGTGTGACTGCCCCCCTTCCCAGTGTATGTTTGACTGCCCCGCTCCCAGTCTGTGTGTATGTGTGACTGCCCCTCCCTCCCAGTGTATGTGTGACTGCCCCCCCTCCCAGTCTGTTTGTGTGTGTGACTGCCCTCCCCCTCCCAGTCTGTGTGTGTGTGACTGCCCTCCCCCCTCCCAGTCTGTGTGTGTGTGACTGCCCCTCTCCCAGTCTGTGTGTGTGTGACTGCCCCCCTCCCAGTGTATGTTTGACTGCCCCCCTCCCAGTCTGTGTGTATGTGTGACTGCCCCCTCCCAGTCTGTGTGTCTGTGTGTGTGTCTGTCTGCCCCCTGCCACTGTGTGATGCCCCTCTCCCAGTGTGTGTAAGTGCCCCCTCCAAGTCTGTGTGTGTGTGTGTCTGCCCCCTCCCATTCTCTGTGTGTGTGTGTGTCTGCCCCCCTCCCATTCTGTGTGTGTGTGTGTCTGCCCCCCTCCCATTCTGTGTTTGTGTGTGACTGCCCCCCCCCAGTGTGTGTGTGACTGCCCCCTCCCAGTGTCTGTGTGTATCAGTGACAGAATGTATACAGACACCAACCCACTCACCCACTCACCCACGTGTCAGTCAGTCACCCACGTGTCAGTCAGTCACCCACCCATATGTCAGGCAGTCAGTCACCCACCCACCCACGTGTCAGGCAGTCTAACATGTCAGTCAGTCACCCACCCACGTGTCAGTCAGTCACCCACCCACGTGTCAGGCAGTCAGTCACCCACGTGTCAGGCAGTCAACCCAAGTGTCAGGCAGTCACCCACCCAAGTGTCAGGCAGTCTCCCACCCACCCCCCCAAGTTTCAGGCAGTCGTACTGAGCCACTAATTGAGCCAGCTGTGCTGAAGTAGGGATATCCTAAAAACCTGGCCTGTGTGCGGCCCTCGAGGACTGGAGTTGTGCAGGCCTGCCCTAGAGAAAGTGCAGCGCACCATGATCCAGAGAAGAGGCAGGTCTGGCAAAAATCTATCTTTATTAGAAAGTCATAAAAACAAGGGATGCAACCCCACCCCACTCTGCCACATAACCAGGATGCTGACACCCACCTGATGACGTCAGAGCTACCATATGGCGCCGCCTAGTGACGTCAGACGTCTAGGTCTAAATCCCTGGCAATACAGCATAGAGCTGCCTTGGAGGACTGCAGCCACAGCCACACATGGGGGAGTGTTCAGTCTGGGGAGAGGTGTGGCTGAGGCTGCAGTCCTCCAAGACAGCTCTATGCTGTATTGCCAGGGATTTAGACGTCTGACGTCACTAGGGGGCGCCATGTGGTAGCTCTGACGTCATCAGGTGGGCGTCAGCATCCTGGTTATGTGGCAGAGCCGGGAGGGGTGAGTATCAGGGGGGGTGGTATATATTGTGACTGTTTTCTTGTGTTTGGTAGCCTTCACCTTGAGAAAGGCTGTATTTGACTGCCGAAACGTTGGACTTTATGGCATATTAAACCTCCTTTGAGTAAGACCGTGTGCCTGCTTCTTCTTCTTTGTCCGGCTACAGGAAGGGTCAGGAGACAGGGAGGACAGAGGCAGGAGAACCCCACCTGGCTCCGGCCTTGCCTGTCCCTACGAATACAAACATACAACCCCTCACTGAATAACATAGCCCTAACCCCATGTAATAATCCTGGGTGTAAACAAAATAATGGTTTTATGAATATTGTAATGGTTTATTAGGGACCTAGGAGGTGGCCAGTGGGGCTGTTATGTGTATTTGTGTTTATTGTGGGTAGCGGGGGTGGGTGAACCGGGTATTGGCCCCAAGGATGGGTGTTTAGGCCTACCGGGTGGGGGGGTAGTGGGAGGGGTTAACCCCTTCATTACCTTAGCGGTATTAACCGCTAAGTTAAAGAAGAGGTTAAGTCATCCCCCAACCCCCTGGCAAGGCCTAAACACCCAGCCAGGGCCAAATACCACCTTCTCCCACCCCCGCTACCCACAATAAGCCTGGCACGGGTGTATAACCCCTTCATTGCCTTGGCGGTAATGAAGTTGCCTGTAAATGCATTTTTTATGCATGGGATTCATGCCGGGGGTCTCTGATGCTGATATTAATGGATATCAGCTCCGGGATACATGCATTTTATTTTCATCGCAGCTTCACCCCACCTTCTTGCCTACTTTTGTGGCTGGACAATTTGGAGAAGAAACAGCAATTTTAAAGTGGCGATCAGCCGCAATAAGCTGATCAGGGCTTATAGAATTGAGCGTGTTTGAAAAACTGGCGATCAGTGCCGAAAAGTGGCTTATCACCGCGCATCTGCAGATTTTATTTATTTATTTATTTTCCGGCAAAAAAAAAACCGGTTATTTTTGCTCTAATAGCCAGCTTCTCTGGGCTTACTGAATCGCTGTAGGCGATTACTGCATGAGGGCCTTAGGGAGGATTTGTTCCTGTAAAGTACACCTAGTTTGGCATAGGATTTGGATGTCAGGGTATCAATGTGCAACCCAAATGTTAAATGGGAGTTGAACTATATGCCCAGATATTTCAAACCAGTAACAGGGGCTAGGATGGTATTAGAGCTGGTTTTTATCTGAAGCTCTGTCATTGGTAGCTTTAGCAATTTAGCTCTGGTCCCAAATACCATTGTTACAGTCTTGTCAGTGTTTAAAATCAGTTTGTTTTGGAAATCCAGTTTCAAGTCTCAAAAATCAGATTGAAGTATGTGTTCAAGGTCAGAGAGGCGAGGGCTGCGTGCATATAGGATAAGATCTAAGGCCTCTCACAATAACCCGTTAGGAATATAAATTCCTCATCTATCCGACATAAGTATAAAATATACTCTACCTAGACCCCTAATACAGAGTTACCCACCTTATACGGGAGCAGCTGCCAGACGAGTATACACTGGCGACACACTTTATTCGAGCTCGGCTAGTCCCACGAATTCGGGTATACCCGGGTGTATTGAGGTTTGTGACTGTTTTCTGCCCGAGTGCATTGGGTTATTTTCCAGACAGGGATTGAAGCATTTTATTCCCGCTGGCTGCAATACTGCACAGTATATATATATATGCTGCATTACAATTCATGAATTTATGCCATCTGGTAGACACGCGAAGCATTGCAGCCTATTAAATCCTAATCATTATCATTTAACAGATCAGCCGCCCGTCAGCCAGGCATGAACGCAGGCTGGGAAGGCAAACGGAACGGGGCTTGTCAGAGGTGAGGAGCGGCGCATTCCAGGTATCTGCCAGGTACATACTGGGTATTTGCTCGAATAAAGTGTGTCGGTGCAGTAGTAAATGTATCTTATTTCTTTTGCCACTGGAGGGCAGCGTGGAGTTACACGGAGTGGCGCCCGTAAGGACGACGTGATAGTTAGGCGGAAGGAGAAGCGCACACACTTTTATGTGAAACGGATATATTTGGGGAGGGATTTTGTAGTCTGAGTGAGAAAATTGATATTTTGTCACAATGGAAAAATTAACCATTTAAATATGCACAGATTTTATCCCACTTTTGGAAATTAGGGATGTTGCCTAAAAGTTTGAGAATGCACAAAGTGCCACCCCTGGGCTTTAATGAAGCAGCATTTGTGGGATAAAGGGATCAGCATTCTGTATAAAGGTATTTTGGGCTCGATATAAATAATTGAAGCCAAAAACTAATATTAAGGGGCCTATGCAGAGAGCAGCGCGAACGGAAATTTCGGCGTTTTTTAGCGCTATATGGCTATAATAAGGTTGGAAATGGCGAGTTGAGTAAAAAGCGCCATTTTTTATTTTTTTTTAGTAGAACTCGCCGCACGGCTGGCGAGAACCAAAATCTCGCCAGTTTTGAAAAGGGCCGTATGCAGAAAGGTATGATCGCCATCTAGGGGCTGTTCGCGCCATTAAAATGGAGAGAAATTCTACAATTAGCTCCGCCAACAAAAGTTGGCAGGAAACTGGAGCTCACCGGCGAGAGTGAAAAGAAAAAAAAAAAAACGCTCTTTTTTTCAAACATGTTTCACCAGCGCGCATCTCGCCGGTTGAAACTCTCCATAATCAAGCATGATTTTAAATGCAGTTTTCTGACCTTTCTGCATATGGAGATAAAATCACGCCATTACAGGTACAATTTATTACCAATTCCAATTATTTCCAGCGCTGCTCTCTGCAAAGGCCCCTAAGTAAATTGAGAATGGAAAAATATTCAGCACAAACGTACAGAATGTGATGTTCTGAGAGATCTTACAGATGTTATCAAATCCCACAATGAATGTATAGAAAATGTCTGTATAGAACGAGTCAAACAAGAATATGCCAATAAAACGTTTAATTGGGAGATACAGGGGCCACAATTCAGGTCAGTTAGCTGGAAGAAGGGAAGCCGGTCAGCCGGTAGAGCCGGTCAGCCGGTCAGCCAGAAGAGCAGGTCAGCCGGTCAGCCAGTAGAGCAGATCAGCCGGTCAGCCGGTAGAGCAGGTCAGCCGGTCAGCTCTGAGATCAGCATTACTTATATCTCCTAACCTTTGCCCCCTGCATGTAATGCGCAGAACAGCCTGCACTGCATATACTGTACATGAGATACTTAACCCTTTCTTTTCGCTCGACTCTAATCTGAATGATTTGCTAATTGGTTTGTAATTAGAGAGATATTTGTAGCAGAATCCCATGTATGTTCTTTTTACCTTTTTAGATACCGTTTTGTGTAATAAAAGATATGAGATCAGAGGGGCTCCCTGTTTGCACTCGTGTTTTGGCAGAAGTGTATATGTGACCCTATAAATCTCCCTCACACCCGGCTTGGCAGTGTGACACTAGTGCAGCGACCTGGGGAAGAATCACTGAGCTGTTAGCAATAGATACAACGGATAGAAAAGACACTACACATAGGTTGGATTAAAGAGAGTATTTTATTGAAATAATTAATCTCTTTGCTGGGAGGGGCCTGCAGCACATTGCAGAGCGATATAGTAACACGCAGAGCAATGCACTGCAGGCCCCTCCGGCAGCAAAGGAGTGAAGACCAATGCAGGGTGTATAAAGATCTCACTGATAATTCATGCACAAAGGGCTGTTTGTTGCTGTGATCCAGAGGAAGGCGAAACATAACCCCTGCTGTGCAATGGGGGAAAAAAATTCCTTCCTGACCCCATTAAATGGCGATCGGATGGTCCCTGGATCACTGCGCAGTGAGATCAGATGGAGCAGCACAGATCAGCGTTGTTATACACAGGGGCACACTCAGTATATAGAGATGCGGGTGATGGGGCCCTTGTGCCCCTGTGTATAACTCACCTGCTCCCCCATCCCCCTACATATCTATCCCATTCACCCCTTTTCCTCCCGCATACCTCGCAGGGCCGGCCGGCCATTAGGCGGTCGCCTAGCGCGCAAAGGTCCTAGGGGCGCATTAATAATCATTATTATTTTTTCCTCTTATTATTTCTAATTTATTTATCTTTTTTTAAAAATTATTATTCTTTTTTTTATCCAGTATTTTGGCGCCCTTTTATTTTTATTTTGCGTCGCGCTGGGGTGCGGTCGCACCCCCTGCAGCCCCGATAGCTACGCCACTGTTTATTTTATTATTTTATTTATCTTATTATTTTTTATACAACTGGGGCACAAATTTTAAGTTTCGCCTGGGGCGCATGAAACCCGTGCTCCGGCCCTGCTCCTTGTTCTCTCTCACCCTCTCACGCCCAATATCCCAATCTCCCTCTAGTACCTGCCCCTCCCGCAGCCTTCCTGATCTTATCTGCCTCTCCTGCGGTCAAACCAACTTCTCAGGGCCCCTAGAATACCCCTGGATCTACGCCCTGGCTCCTCTGCTACCTGCTCCCGGGGTCTGCTGCTCCGCCTAAAAAAGGTGAAGCAGCAGATCTGTCCGCACCTCTCGTATTCTGCTACCTGCTCCCGGGGTCTTCTCCTCCGCCTAAAAAAGGTGAAGCAGCAGATCCGTCCACACCTCTCGTATTCTCCTAGGCCATCGTCCACCACGTCGCCAGACTTGACATCCGCTTCGTCGTCTGCCTCATCGGCCGCCTTGTAGCCCACCTCTTCGCACCACTTGACGCCCGCTTTATCGTATGCCTCGTCGTCCGCCTCGTAGCCCGCCTCGTCGTCTGGTGGCACAAAGGGCACCACCTTCGTGCGTGTCCTGATCTGCAGGAGACATGAAGTGTTTGTAACCAGGGACAGTGATACTCTGTATCGCAAGAGCTCCTGTGCCACTTATACCCCCTCCCCAATACCACGTTATACCGCCCTCCACAGGGCAAATACCCGTTATACCCACCTCCCCAAGCCCAGTACCCAGTTATACAACCCTCCCCAGGCTCAGTACCCAGTTATACAACCCTCCCAAGGCCCAGTACCCTGCTATACGCCCCTCCCCAGGCCCAGTACCCGTTATACCCACCTCACCAGGCCCAGAACCCGTTATACCCACCTCACCAGGCCCAGTACCCATTATATACCCCTCCCCAGAAGGTCATGTTTCTATTTATCAAAAATACATTGAGTTACCTCTGGTTTTCAAGCATGTCCTGGGGGAGTTATCACAGAGACACAGAAACGTCGCTGAGTTTGGTGAGTAACTCCCTTAAACTCTCAGCAGTTGAATTCCCCATTAGGCGCTTAATGCGTTAAAAACAAGCGTTGCTATTTCTTTGCATGAAGTTGCAGGTAATTGGAAGAGTTACACAGTGACGGCTATTTCATCACTCACCTTCTTCCATCGAATCGGTCTTAGCGGTAGTGATCTCAGTATTATTTCCTCCTTAACATCGGATATCCATATCCATTCTTCGCCTCTGATCTGTATGCAAGACAATGCTTTAAGACAGGGTTGCGCAACCTTTTTCCCCTGCTCCCCCCTCCACCCTCCCCACCTTGTCTCCGACGTTCTGATGTAACGACGTCATGTGATATCACGTTGCTATGGCAATGCCACATCATGTGACGCCACGTTGCTGTCTCCAGAAGCCGCCGGAGACAAGGAAAGGGAACTTACAGAGGCCTTGCGCGCGATTTCCGGCATTTAATTTAAATGCTGTGGGGAAGAGCGAGGGGCCACTGTAAGCGCCGAGCCCCTCCTCCCCAAGAAAATGTCGCACCCCTCGATTTGCGCACCCCTGCTTTAAGAGATATTCTGGGACCCTCCAACTCCTCCATCGGACCCTTCCTCATATTGACTGACCTTGCAGTGCTCTGCACTGACTTGCACTGACCTGCTATGATGCCTCTCAAAATACCATGCTAACTCATTCTGAACATACATGTGTCCTTTCTACATGTTACTCAGCTTGTATGGGCCACAGACAGCTTTCCCGGGGTCCAGGACTAGTTGCCACCGGGGACACTCACCCATGGGTCGGCGACCTTGCGAGAACCCACCCCCCCAACCTGTTTTCTCTTGCATTGCCATAGACAACAACATTTCAGCCTGCTGGCCTTTCTCAGGTAAAGTGGCTAAACCCACTAAAGCCAATAAAGAAAGGCCAGCAGCCGAAACATTGTAGTCTGTGGCACAATAAATTATCTTTTTTTATTCAAATCCGTGTGCCCTTTTCCATCAATCATATTGTATCCATTGGACGAAATGCCGGTCTTCCCTGAGACTAAGGGGCACCGGTAAAAGTATGACTAATTGTTTTTTTTAGTGTGCAGCAAATCCCCATCATTTTTGCGTTCTCTTGCTCTGCCCCAATCTGACACAGCACCTTGCTCTCTCACCCCCCTCTTACACTCCCGCGTCACCCTTTCCTTCCCCAAAGGTTGTCATTTAATCAGATCTTACCCAAATTGTCTCCATCTCCCTTGGAAATGTTCTGTCTTTAAACTGTGCGGCTCCTCTTGATCCGGACTTTCTTAGCTGACCCCTTTAGGTTTCGGCTCCGAGGGTCTAAAAAATAAGCGACTCCGAAAAGATGTGAAATATGCCCACGGGTCCTAATGGGGCACTGAGGGGGAGACTTAAATACTAGTAAATATAATCTACTGTGCTAACAAATATAATCTATTAACTAACAAATATAACTTATTAAACTAAGAAATATAACTTATTAAACTAAGAAATATAATTTATTAAACTAAGAAATATAACTTATTAAACTAAGAAATATAATTTATTAAACTAAGAAATATAACTTATTAAACTAACAAATATATCTTATTAAACTAAGAAATATAATTTATTAAACTAAGAAATATAACTTATTAAACTAAGAAATATAACTTATTAAACTTACAAATATAATCTATTTAACTAAATAAATATCTATTAAACTAAATAAATATCTATTCAACTAAATAAATATAATCTACTTCAAAACAATACAATAAAAAGCTGGAGAAATGATACGTTAACCAAGCCACAGATGTGATGCCAATGAGCGTTGAACTCCTTGCAGATCCACCGTCAGCTGGTTGTGGCAGAAAGTGGTGACATGCAGTAGAACAGAGTGGTTGAGCTGTAACCACGGCAGTCAGGTCAGAAATCAACACAATATTTTTTGAAATTTAGAATGAGAATGTTCAGTATGTCACATTCTGGGCTCAGACACTGAGCCCTGTCACATGTTAGCAGCTTGTGATAATAGAAAGTATCCATATACTGGGATGTGATAAGAGACATTATAGTCATTTTATACTGGGTCCCATAACCTGCTTTATATGAAGTATCATTTTACACTAGTAGAGATGTTACATTTTGAAAAAATAGCGCTTCTGGCGACAATGTTCATTTTCTCTACAAATGATAAATGAAAAAGTTGGATAAAACGTTATATGTGTGTGTGCGCGCGCAATATATATATATATAAATATGAGTGAAAAGAGAAAAAAGTAACCCGTATGGGAGCACTCAGGTATGCAGATTAACATATAGTATTTTATTTATTTGACACAGTGCAAAAAAGGATAAGTAAACAGTACATGATTAAAAACACTTAAAAAAGGCTAGGACCCCTGTCACGGGTACTACCCATAGACACAAGTGGGCAAAACTAGGGAATGACTCAAATTGTCAACCCTTAACATGAAAATGGATAGTGACTCAAGAAACACTTGGATAGGTCAGAATAAATCACAACAGCTTAATGGGTTCACAGACACCTATACAAAGCTAAAGATAATACGTACTACACACCAATGAAGTGACTAGTCAAAATATAAATGACAATCTTAAACCATCATGAATCTGCTTGAGCATACAATTATGTAACCAATACCAACAGCACAAATAAATCACTTGAAGGAAAAAGGTGGCATGATGGGATGAAGTCACTAGATGTGTAGAGCAATGAAGTGTGTGAATAGCATGTATGGAAAATTACCTGATGAACACCTATTAGATAACCTTGTGTATGTTGTCAGTATCCATAATGAAAAAATAGAGTGTCACAGTCCAAAGATTAGTTGCACCAGTGCTGGGTAGCATAGTTACGTGAACATCTGTCAGGGGTCCTGCCTAGCACCCCCACTCCGACGCACCCCCACTCCAAGTCTAAGTCTCTGGACGAAACGCGTCCATGCTATTCACACACTTCATTGCTCTACACATCTAGTGACTTCATCCCATCATGCCACCTTTTTCCTTCAAGTGATTTATTTGTGCTGTTGGTATTGGTTACATAATTGTATGCTCAAGCAGATTCATGATGGTTTAAGATTGTCATTTATATTTTGACTAGTCACTTCATTGGTGTGTAGTACGTATTATCTTTAGCTTTGTATAGGTGCCTGTGAACCCATTAACCTGTTGTGATTTATTCTGACCGATCCAAGTGTTTCTTGAGTCACTATCCATTTTCATGTTAAGGGTTGACAATTTGAGTCATTCCCTAGTTTTGCCCACTTGTGTCTATGGGTAGTACCCGTGACAGGGGTCCTAGCCTTTTTTAAGTGTTTTTAATCATGTACTGTTTACTTATCCTTTTTTGCACTGTGTCAAATAAATAAAATACTATATGTTAATCTGCATACCTGAGTGCTCCCACACGTTTTACTTTTTTCTCTTTTCACTCATACTATTTACAACCCGTGAGCACCGCCAATTCTTACTGATGTAAAGTTATTTATTGGCTTATGGTGGCATTAATATTGCAAAAGTAGATGCGAGGTTTTTTTCCCCACCTTCCCCCCCTTTTTCCCCCCGTTATTTGAACATATATATTTATATATATATATATATATATATATATATATATATATATATATATATATATATATATATATATATATATATATATATATATATATATATATATATACTGTAAATATTCCTGTATTCTTTTCTTGGGGTTGAGGAGGAGCGCTGGATCTCGTGATATGTGAAAAAATATAAATATATATAGTGCAGATGGTAATTCACTGCTTTAAAAGATGTAAAACATAAGAAATGAACTCACAAAAAACGTATAAAATCACTGCATGTCAGAGATCCTTCTCTCTCTGACTGGAGCCCTTTATGTTACTGGAGTCTGTATCCTCTCAGTGAAGTGGATGATATGAAAATAAAGAAAACCACAAATAGTGCAAATAGTATGAACTATACAAATGTATTATGCACAGGTAATTAGGAAACTCACATTTTCCATAATAAAGTGGGTGGTGGAGAGAACCGCCGATAGAAGCAGGCTGCTGTTGGGTGCTTCACTTTCCCCTCACAGTGTAGTTCAATGCCTTACTGTTCTTACATCTTACTGATGTAAAGTTATTTATTGGTTTATGGTGGCATTAATATTGCAAAAGTAGATGCAGGGTTTTTTCCCCCACCTTCCCCCCCTTTTTCCCCCCGTTACTTGAACATATATATATATATATATATATATATATATATATATATATATATATACTGTAAATATTCCTGTATATTCATTTGCATGTCTTAGACAGGTCTGCAACCCTGTCTTTCACCATTATCTTTAACCTTAATAGTCGTATATATATATATATATATATATATATATATATATATATATATACATTTATATATATATATACATACACATATAGTATGTATATATATATATATCATACTATGGGGCCTATGCAGAGAGCAGCGCTATTTCGAAATTCGCCATTTTTTGGAGAAAATCGCGCAGAAAGCAGCAGAAAATGGCGAGTTCCGAAAAACGCGCCAATTTTTCTTTTCTATTTGTAAAACTCGCCTCGCGGCTGGCGAGAACCTCAATCTCGCCAGTTTAAAAAATATTCGTATGCAGAGAGGCGCGAACGGCATCTAGCGGCTGTTCGCGCCAATAAAAAGGCGCGATTGTCTCCGTTTTGCCTCGCCAAAAAAAACTGCCGCTCGCGGCCATTGCAGAGGGGAAAAAAAAGGTGCGAATTTGTTTTAACACATTTCTGAAGCGCGCATCTCGCCAATTTAAACTCGCCACACGCATCCATGTTAAACATAGCAGAATTTGCACTTTTCTGCATATGGAGATTAAAACTCTCCAAAAAAGCTACTTTTTAATAAATTCGCCAATTTTAAAATTCGCTGCTCTCTGCATAGGCCCCTAAATGTATATATATAGTCTGTTTTATACACACATACACGTGTGTGTGTGTGTGTGTGTGTGTATATGTGTGTGTGTGTGTATATATATATATATATATATATATGGTATAACCCAGAGGTGCGCAAAGTGGGGAGGGGGAGATTTTTCGGGGGGGGGTGGCGCGGGCGGTTGCAGAGGCCCCGCGCACTTCCTCGAGGCATTAAAATTAAATGCCGGGGGATCACGTGAGGCCTCTGCAATGCTATTACTTACCTTGACTCTGCCGGCGTCACTCGTGTCCATGGCAACGCGGTGTTAAATTACGCCGCGGGGTCATGTGACGTCACCCTCGTCAAATGCCGCTGCAGGTCACGTAACGCCGCATCAAGGTAAGGGGGGGGGGCGCGAGCACCAACAGAGGGAAGGCAGGGGGGCGAGCTGCAAAAGTTTGTGCTCCCCTGGTATAACCAATAAATAATATAGCTGATATAGCAATCTGGTTGTCGCTAGAGAGAGATTATAATGGCAGTGAGAAATAGTGGCCAGAATTAATAACAGTGCAATTACTAAAAAGTAGCTGTAATAAAATAATAATAAACACTATGCCTAAACACAATAAAAGTCCAGAAACCTAGCTCTAATAGCTATGTTATAACTCAATCATAAAAGGATCCAATTCGGGCGTCCTCTGGAGCCCTGGCAGCTCTCTTCAGGGAAACAACCACCTCCTCGATAGATATCTAAACAAAACAAAAAGAAGAGAAAGCGCCCGCTCCATGTGTAAATTTGGTTTAACAATTTCATTTCCTGGACAAGATAAAAATAACAAACTCACAAACGCCCGTTTGGTAAAAGCATTGTGTGAGACAGGCTCGGGCTCCGTGGTAATCCGGTGGTCAATCCGCAGCTCCAGACTTTGGACGATGACCGGGAAACTCGATAGGCTGCGCCCCTCGCAGTGTGGTCCTCCGGCAATCTGTAGTATGCAGTTGTGATTCCACTCTGTAATTCCGGTGTCTCGTCTTGGTTGCGTACCAACTTCACTTCCCGGCGTCAAGACGGATAGTGTGGCAATAACGAGAACAAAGTACCTACGCGTTTCTTCAGCACACGGCCGATTTCATCAGGGGATAATGCTACAACTCACTCGTAATGGTTTTATAGTCCTACAGTCCAATTGGTAATGGCATAATAGATCACATGTGTTACTGATTTTAGATAATACAGTAATAGATTCTTGTATGACACACACACACACACATATATATATATATATATATATATACACACATACGTATGTATGTATATATATATATTGTGACAGAAACCAGGGGATGGTAATAAATTCCGTATATAGGGCTCCCAGGATACTAGACAGTTTCTATCCTGTTTGGCCTGGGAGTGCAGCCTTATAATACATACACTCCATCCCACAGTTTGGCAAGCGCTGGAACTGAGGGATGAGAGATCCAGACCAGAGTTTGTCTGCTGCCTGATTTCTGTCACCTGTCATGCTAATTAGGAATCAGGTATGAAAGACTGATTTCCTGTTTGCTCTGGTCTCCCCACAAGAGCCAGGAGGCTGGAAGGCTGCTGAACTACAGAGGGGAGAAGCCTCTTCCCCAAACAGGTTCAATCTTTCTGTTCATTTGTGTAAGACTGCAAAAGTACCGTGTTTTGATGTTGGAAGTGGAAAAGCCACTTCCAACCCTGAGTCAGGGATATCTAAGTTAAGTTATCGCTCAGGTGAGCAGCTTTTGTTTTGATCTGTTTTCTGTTGTATGCACTGTGGCAGTCTCAGTGCCTGGGACTGAATAAACCAGGCATAGCCTGTTTAAAGGAACAGTACGTGACGCCTCATCATTTAACCTACCCTAAAAGACCGTGTTCTAAACAGTCCCGGACAAACGACGGAGCCCCGGAGTAAGCCGTTTGTCACATATGGTGGAGAATGCGGGCAGAGCACTAGGGGGTCTGCGGGTTGAAGAACTTTGAAAAAAAAAAAAAAAAGGTTTTTTCATCCTCTGCAAACAAGATGGAAGACGTGGTGGGTGCACTGGTACGCAATGTCGCTGCCCAGAAAGACACGAATGAAACCCAGCAACAGCTGTTAATAGCCCAGCAAGAAACTAATGCAAACCAGCAGCATACGAATGCAGCCCAGCAACAGCTGCTAATAGCCCAGCAAGAGATTAATGCCAACCAGCAACAGGTGAATGCCAACCAGCAACAGGCGAATGCAAACCAGCAACAGACGAATGAAGCCCTGCAAAACGCGAATGCAAACCAGCAAGAGACAAACCGCTTGCTGAGAGAGGAGCAACAGCGGTTCGCTCAGGGCTTACAGCAGGAACTCGAGATCCTGAGGGGGACTATCAGTAACCTTCCACTGGCAGTGGCAGCCCCAGTTCCGAAAATGACCAGGGCAAGCCACTACCTTCAGAAGATGGGACCCTCGGATGATGTGGAAGCCTATCTTCTCACGTTTGAACGCACGGCACAGAGAGAGGGATGGCCAGAAGCTGAGTGGGCTGGTCTAATCGCACCCTTCCTAAGCGGCGAACCCCAGAAGGCTTACTTTGATCTAGAGCCAGCCGAAGCTAACGTCTATGCAAAATTGAAGTTCGAGATCATCGCCCGCCTCGGCGTAACCACGGCTGTTCGCGCCCAAAGGTTTCTCGCATGGTCCTTCACGATGGATAAAGCCACCCGAAGCCAGATGTATGACCTCATCCACCTCGCCCGGAAGTGGCTACAACCCGAGATCAACTCAGCCAGCCACATCGTGGAACGGTTGGTCATGGACCAGTTCTTGAGGAAACTTCCCTCTGCCTTACGCCGTTGGGTCAGTCGGAGTGACCCCCACAATGCGGATGAGCTTGTGGCCCTCGTAGAAAGGTACAATGCAGCAGAAGAGCACCCACAACCCACAGTCGTGGAGCAACCCCACTACCCGAGGTTCCAGGACTCTTCCAGAGACGGTAAAAGGGTACCGGGGTTAAGGGGCGCTGAAGAGCGGCGACCACCTTCACGCAGCACCAGCAACAGTGGTTCGCACACTAAGGGCAATAGCCAACATGGGGAGCCGGGAAAAGGCTCTAAGTGGGACACAGACTATGTACCTAAATGTGTAAATTGTCATGAGAGGGGCCACACAGCAAAAATCTGCCCACTAAATGATGAGCCCATGCAATGCAACAGCGTGGAACCTTATTCGCTGTTGTCCCAATGTATGGGCCCTAGCCCAGAGGACCCCTTGAATAACCATCTGTGGGCATTTGTAAAGGTTAATGGTAAGAGGGTTCGGGCACTTCTTGACTCTGGGAGCATGGTCACACTAGTGTCCGAATACCTCTTGCCCATTAAGAAGAAACAGGGAAACAGTTCACAAAGAGTGGCAATTTGTTGTATACATGGGGATAATCATGAATATTCCACTGTTGATGTTTTTTTTGAAACAGAGTTTGGTTCTTTAGATTTCAAGGTGGGTATTGTACCCAAACTGGCACATGATGTGTTAATAGGGACCGACTTTCCCCATTTTCTAAAAATGTGGTCCCCCGCTCAGAATAGCGCCCAGAGTTCAATAGCGGACCATAACGAAGTATTAGAAGAAACAAATCCTTTCCCTTTTTCAGAAATGGAGGTTGACGAGGGCCCAAATAAGAAGGGGGAAAAGGAGGAGTGCTGTAAAATTCCCTTCCCCATCACTACTTTGGTAGGGAATACCCCAAATCAAGATGTTGAGCAGACACTTACCAACCCAGAACCGGATAAGACCCTTGCTGACCTAGAGGTCAGTCCTGGGAGTTTTAAGAAGGCCCAGTGGGAGGACCCCACATTAGCGGTAGCAAGGGGAAATATACGGGACCAGAATAGTACTCCTGGCCAACCAGATAGGTCACTTGCTTACCCCTACTTCGAGGTAGAGAACGACCTAGTATATCGGGTTGATAAAAGGAAATCAGTTACAACTAAACAATTGTTGGTACCACGGACATTCCGTAATGTAGTATTACACCTCGCACATAGTCATCCATTGGGGGGACACCTAGGGGTGGAAAAGACAAAAGAAAAGGTTCTCCGAAGCTTCTATTGGCCTGGGGTTCTGGCAGAAATTACGAATTATTGTTCCTCATGCCCAGAATGTCAGATCACCGCCCCGTTCAAGGCGTACCGCAGCCCATTGGTACCCCTTCCCATAATAGAGGTACCATTTGACCGGATTGCTATGGATCTAGTAGGACCCCTAATAAAGTCTGCTAGGGGACATCAGCATATATTGGTAATATTAGATTATGCCACCCGATATCCGGAGGCAGTTCCCCTACGTAGCACCTCAGCTAAAAACATAGCAAAAGAGTTAGTAGTTCTGTTTTCCCGGGTCGGGATTCCTAAAGAGATTCTATCTGACCAGGGAACACCATTTATGTCCCAAGTAACGAAAGAGCTATGTAAACTCCTAAAAATCAAGCATCTCAGAACCTCAGTCTATCATCCACAAACAGATGGTTTAGTGGAAAGGTTCAATAAAACCTTAAAGAGCATGTTACGGCGGGCGGTTGATAAAGATGGGAAAAACTGGGATTGTTTGTTACCGTACCTGTTATTTGCCATTAGGGAAGTTCCCCAATCATCCACAGGCTTCTCCCCGTTTGAACTATTGTATGGCCGACACCCAAGGGGCTTACTGGATATAGCCAAAGAGACTTGGGAACACGAGGTTACCCCTTACAGAAGTGTAATAGAGCATGTTGCCCAGATGCAGGACCGCATTGCTGCAGTCCTACCCATAGTGAGGGAACACATGGAGAAAGCTCAAGAAGCACAGAGGAATACATATAATAAGGGTGCTAGGGTCAGAATTTTTTCTCCAGGTGATAGGGTACTAGTTCTGGTTCCCACCGTGGAGAGTAAATTCCTTGCTAAATGGCATGGGCCATATGAGGTCTTGGAAAGAGTGGGAGAAGTAAATTATAAGGTAAGACAGCCAGGTAGGAGGAAACCTGAGCAAATTTACCATATAAACCTACTCAAGCCCTGGAAAGATAGAGAAGTCTTGTTAACCCTAGTACCCCCAGGTCCGTCAGAGAATCAAGAAACTGACCCAGAGGTTAGCATAGCTGAAACCCTGTCTGTTCATCAGAAACGAGAGGTTCAGAATTTAGTGAAAAGAAACAAAGAAATCTTCTCTATACGGCCAGGTAGAACTAGCGTAATTGAACATGACCTAGTCTCTGAACCGGGGGTCCGAGTTAACCTTAAACCGTACCGAATCCCAGAGGCCAAAAGAAAGGCTATAAGTTTAGAGGTTAAAAAAATGCTAAAACTAGGTGTAATTGAGGAATCCCAAAGTGGGTGGAACAGCCCTATAGTCTTAGTCCCAAAGCCAGATGGTACAACAAGGTTTTGTAATGACTACCGGAAACTAAACGCGGTGTCAAAATTTGATACTTATCCTATGCCCAGGGTAGATGAACTTGTAGAGAGACTGGGCAAAGCCCGATATCTCACAACCCTAGACCTAACAAAAGGGTACTGGCAGGTTCCCCTCACAGAAAGGGCAAAAGAAAAGACAGCCTTCTCAACCCCAGACGGCCTCTTTCAGTATAAGGTGTTGCCTTTTGGCTTACATGGAGCTCCCGCCACATTCCAAAGAATGATGGATAAAATTTTAAAACCACATGCTCGGTATGCTGCCGCCTACCTGGATGATGTGGTAATCCATAGTGAAGATTGGCAATCCCACCTTCCAAAGGTCCAAGCTGTGCTTGACGCAGTCCGGTCTGCTGGACTAACTGCTAACCCCGCTAAATGCACTATTGGTCTGGAGGAGGCCAAGTATCTGGGATATTCTATTGGCAGAGGTTTACTCAAACCCCAAACACTCAAAGTGGAGGCGATACAAAATTGGCCAAGGCCAGTTACAAAAAAACAAGTAAGGACCTTTTTGGGGTTAATTGGGTACTATAGAAGGTTTATTCCCAATTTTGCAACTAAGGCAACCCCACTAACTGACCTCACAAAAGCAAGAGGACCGCTAATGGTAAAGTGGTCCCCCGAAACCGAACAGGCCTTTAGAAGCCTGAAAGAAGCTCTCTGTGCCCAACCAGTGTTGGTCACACCTGACTTCTCCAAAGAGTTCGTAGTCCAAACCGACGCATCTGAGGTAGGGCTGGGGGCGGTACTCTCCCAGGAGTCTCAAGGTGAGGAGCACCCCATCCTTTATTTAAGTAGGAAACTAAATCCCCAGGAGAAAAATTACTCCATAGTAGAGAAAGAGTGTCTCGCAATAAAGTGGGCTGTAGAGACGCTCAAATACTACCTGTTGGGGAGAAAATTCCGGTTGGTCACAGATCATGCACCCCTTACCTGGATGTGTCAAAACAGGGAAAAGAATGCTACAGTGACCAGGTGGTTCCTAAGCCTACAACCCTTTAAATTTTCTGTGGAACACAGGTCAGGGCACAAACATGGCAATGCTGACGGGTTGTCAAGGATGCACTCCCTAATATCCATGGTCGCTCATCCCTCGAGGTCTGAGCTGGGGGGGAGGATATGTGACAGAAACCAGGGGATGGTAATAAATTCCGTATATAGGGCTCCCAGGATACTAGACAGTTTCTATCCTGTTTGGCCTGGGAGTGCAGCCTTATAATACATACACTCCATCCCACAGTTTGGCAAGCGCTGGAACTGAGGGATGAGAGATCCAGACCAGAGTTTGTCTGCTGCCTGATTTCTGTCACCTGTCATGCTAATTAGGAATCAGGTATGAAAGACTGATTTCCTGTTTGCTCTGGTCTCCCCACAAGAGCCAGGAGGCTGGAAGGCTGCTGAACTACAGAGGGGAGAAGCCTCTTCCCCAAACAGGTTCAATCTTTCTGTTCATTTGTGTAAGACTGCAAAAGTACCGTGTTTTGATGTTGGAAGTGGAAAAGCCACTTCCAACCCTGAGTCAGGGATATCTAAGTTAAGTTATCGCTCAGGTGAGCAGCTTTTGTTTTGATCTGTTTTCTGTTGTATGCACTGTGGCAGTCTCAGTGCCTGGGACTGAATAAACCAGGCATAGCCTGTTTAAAGGAACAGTACGTGACGCCTCATCATTTAACCTACCCTAAAAGACCGTGTTCTAAACAGTCCCGGACAAACGACGGAGCCCCGGAGTAAGCCGTTTGTCACAATATATATATATATATATATATATATATATAATATATATATATATATATATATATATATATATATATATACACACACACATACATCTATTTACACACACACACATACATACATACATATAAAACGGTCTTCTTCGGAGAGAAGAAGATATATATATGTATATATATATATATATACATATATATATATGTGTGTGTATATGTGTATATATATATTTACACACACATATACACACACATAATGTTATAGGTTAGCGGTGCGTGAACTGGGCGTGAGCGGGGCGGGAGATATGTCTGGGGGTGCGCGGGCGGGTGCATAGGTCCCGCGCTCCTCCCCAAGGCATTTAAATGAAATGCCGGGGATCACGTGAGGCCTCTGCAACAGTAACACTGACCGGGATTCAGACACGTCTCCATGGCAACGTGGCATCAAATGACACCGCGGTCATGTGACGTCACTCGACCCCGGAGTGTGCTGGCAGGTAGGAGAGGGGGCGCAAGACCGGGGGAGGCCAGGCAGGGGGACGCAGCTTCAGAAGTTTGCGCTCCCCTGTTATAGATTACCATGCCAACAAATTGTAATAGTGCTACAGGGATCAATAAATATTACATTTAATACTTAATTATTGTGATGTTTCTAATCTACTGTGTGTTACAAATAACATTAATATCTTACAACTGAATACATTGCAATAATGTGATACCTATTTATTTGTGATTTAAAGTGTGTTACATAGTGATAAATTATCTAATAAATAAATCTTAAACTAATCCCACACAGTGACTACTTAATTCTGTGAATAAATGTGTTTTTAATGTCATTACTATGAAGGAGATGAAGATATAGTGTATATATAAATTCCTACCTGCAAACGCCGTCTTAGCCTGTCAGAATACGCGCAGAGTGACCTGTCGTGACACGTCAGGTCACTCTGTAACCGAACCCGGATCTGTGACGCATATGTACTGAGGTGGGGTTGGATCCCCCACGGTTATTTCTTGTTTTATTAATAAATAATTTACTATATTTTAATCTCTGGTGCGCATTGTGTGCATTTTTCTTCTTGCCTGCACAGTGCTTCAGATGCTGCATCTGAAAAAATGCCGGTGGATCGGGATGTGAGGTAGGGAAGTGACGTCCGCGCCGGAACGTTATTGCCACGCCTCCAAATATTCATTGCCACACCCCCAAATTGCGCCGAAGCATACCCTGCAAAGCCATAAAAAAGCTCAGACTTCAGCAAGTGTATTGCAGCGTGTGCGCCTTCCCTCCGTCTGAAATACTATAGACGCAGCCTTATCGACGCTTACTAAATAGGCCCGTGTCTCTCTCTCTCTCTGTGTCTCTCTGTGTCTCTGTCTGTCTCTCTGTGTGTCTCTGTCTCTCTCTGTGTGTCTCTGTCTCTCTCTGTCTGTCTCTCTGTCTCTCTCTGTGTGTCTCTCTGTGTCTCTCTCTCTCTCTCTGTGTCTCTGTCTCTCTCTGTGTGTCTCTGTCTCTCTCTGTGTGTCTCTGTCTCTCTCTGTGTGTCTCTGTGTCTCTGTGTGTGTCTCTGTGTCTCTGTCTCTCTCTGTGTCTCTGTGTCTCTGTGTGTCTCTGTTTCTCTCTGTGTGTCTCTGTGTGTGTCTCTGTATCTCTGTCTCTCTCTGTGTCTCTGTGTGTGTCTCTGTGTCTCTCAAATCAAATCAGCTTGATTGGCATGTCAAAAAAACATTTCAGTATTGCCAAAGCATGAGTAATAGGGGGTGTGGGACAATGATTACACGAATACTAGGGGGTACGGTATAATGGTTATACAGTACATTACTTTTGTCTCTCTCTCTCTGGGCCTCATGCAGAGAGCATCGTTATTTCAAAATTCGCCATTTTTTGTACAATTTCGCGCAGAAACCGGCAGAAAATGGCGAGTTACGAAAAACGCGCCATTTTGTTTTTTCTATTGCTAAAACTCGCCTCGCGGCTGGCGAGAACCTCCGTCTCGCCATTTTTAAAACTCTCCGAATGCAGAGAGGTACGAACGGCATGTAGCGGCTGTTCGCGCCAGGGAAATGGCGCGATTTTCTCTTTTTTGCCGCGCCAGGAAAAGTTGGCAATAAAATGGCGCTCGCCGCCTATAGCAAAGGGGGGAAAAAAGCTGCGATTTTTTTTTTACACATTTCTGAAGCGCGCATCTTTCCCATTCAAACTCGCCACACGCATCCATGTTAAACATAGCAGAATTCGCACTTTTCTGCATATGGAGAATAAAACTCTCCAAAAAAGCTACTTTTTATGAAATTCGCCAATTTGAAAATTCTATGCTCTCTGCATGAGGCCCTCTGTGTCTGTCTCTCTCTCATTCTCTGTGTCTCTCTCATTCTCTGTGTCTCTCTCATTCTCTGTGTCTCTCTCATTCTCTGTGTCTCTCTCATTGTCTGTCTCTCTCTCATTCTCTGTCTCTCTCTCATTCTCTGTCTCTCTCTCATTCTCTGTCTCTCTCTCTCATCCCTGTATGATAGGTATGTTCCAACTCTATTTTTTGCTCTTCTTTTCCGTTTGAGAGGAGGGAGTCCCTCACCTCTTCAGCCACACACCAGGAACGCTGGATTGCTTTCAGACGCTCGGAGAGGCGGATACAGTCGTGGATTGCAGGCACTGATTTATCTGGTAAGTACTGCAAACATGCTTGAACAAGGGCCGTAGACATTTTATTTGATGGTTTAGATTACCATTGTCTGTGGTTGTTAGTTATTGGTATTAGAGTTTTTTGATGTTGTTACGAATCAAGTACATTTTGAAGTAGTAATCCCCTCCGAACTGGGCATTCCTGGCCAATAATGCCCTGGCTGTAAGAGTTGAAGGGCCCAAGCAAAGCCCCCACCTCTATACACACTAACACTGCAGGGGCATCAAAGTGTCTCATTGTCATGGCAACGGGGGGTGTCACGTGATGTAATTTGTTTAATAAATTATTTTTTAAGGTGTCCCGGTTTTTCATTTTCGAAATCTGGTCACCCTATGTATTTATGCTGCATTCAGTGTTGTAATGTGCTGTAATTGGGTTACATGGCGTACATAGTGTATATACCGCATTCAGGGTAAGTGCTGTATGTGGATTATAAAGTGTATATATGCTTCATTCAGGGTTATAAAGTCGTTTATAGAGTATATACTGCATTCACGGTTACGTGCGGCATGTGGAGTATAAGGTGTTATAATGTGCTTTAAGTGGGTTACATGGCGGGTATAGTGGATATACTGCATTCAAGGTTACGCGCCGTATTGGATTATAACGGGTATATATGCTACAGTCAGGGTTATAATGTGCGGTATTTGGGTTACAGGGGTGTATACGGTACCGCAGTGGTGGTGGCGTGCTGTATTTGGATTATATGGTATACACTGCGATCATGGTTACGTGCTGGGTTCTGAATATAATGTTTATAGACCACATGCGCGGTTACATGACGGGTTTGGATTATATGGTGTATATACTTATCCCCCCTCATCCACTGATGAAGTGACCACATTGCGTCACGAAACGCGTATGGAGAGGGAGGAGCTAGAACTGACACGGTCTTCAGAAGCAGGAGCATAGCGATCAGGAGAGACGCCAGAGTGTGACATCAGAGTGTGACATCACGAGGCGTAGCGCGGGCTGACGGCAGTTACCCAGAGAGGTGAGCAGAGCACATTCTGCAGTGCTGGCCACCTCAAGCTGAATCTCGCAGAGTAACTACTGAGAGTTAGACGCCACTTCAGGGTTTGCAAACAACAATAGCGCCATCCTCCCAGAAGCCTGCCTACCTGATTGTATCAAGCTGCGGACAGCACGTTGTCAGCTGTTTTTACACAGCCTGGTTTATGTGAGTAAGCCCTTGGCTGTTTTTTATTTTTATTGTAATAAATTTTTATCAATCTGCACCATCATCTTCCATGTTATTTCCTTTCTGGGAACACATGGGAACTATGATCAAGTGGTAATGCTGTGAACAGACAGAAAACCTGGAGGATAGACATACAACACGTGGCATTCGTGATATCTGGAAGAGAAGAGGTTAAAAGCACAGATTGTCTCAAAGGAACAATAACACAGCAAGTCTGTAAGTTCATTACTTTAATCTGTTGTGGAGTTATTTATGGATTCTTGTGGCTGCGCAATGGTCTTTTCCTTTTTGTCCATTACATACTAGGAGGAGTTCGGAACCAGCAGCCAGCAATTGGATCACCATCGCTCCATCAGCTGGAATATTGAAAAGAACTTTCCATATCTATATGGACTAATCATTGGACTGGGGTATTGTTGTAGCCTGAAGCGCCGGGTCATTACATTTTTTGTACAAAAGATAGGGCGATGGAAGTCTAACAGATACCGGTCCTATATCAGGCCCGCATTATCTGGTATTTAGCGTGCTTGGATAAACCCCCTCATCCTCTTTATGCCTTCACAGACGCCGCACCCACTTGGATAATCGGAGACTCGCTTATACACTGGGCAGAGAAGCGGGCCGTCAAACGCCCATGCGGGGCTAACCTCGGGTTGCGAACGGAGGAGGCAAATGTGGTATGGGGGGGAGGTAGGGGGCTGCGGTGGGCTCAGTTGCTCCCGCGGCTAATGGTGATGGGCAGGGATAGGAGGGCGCCGCAGATCTTGCTCCTCCACGTCGGGGGCAACGACCTGGCCGCTCGACGCTACTTCGAGCTGGTTAATTCAATAAAACACGACCTAGCCCTCATGCTCGCCCGTTGGCCAGAAGTACAGATTGTTTGGTCGGACATATTGTGCAGGAGAGTGTGGAGGGGCGCAAGGGCACCGGGCGCCATCGACTGAGCGCGGGTCAAACTGAACAAGATGGTGGGGAAGTTTGTGACGCAGTGTGGGGGATGGCAGATCACCCATCCCGAGTTCGACAACAAGTCAACTGGCCTGTTCCCGGCCGACGGCACACACTTATCCGAGATAGGGGCGGACTTGTTCAATAACGAATTGCAGGAGGGGCTGGAGAGGGTCCTTGCGGGGTTGGCGGCACGGTCTAATTTAAGGAGGTTTAAATAGAGCCGTGAGTGGCGGCAGTTCGGGGGTAAGTGCTTGTCGTTGCCAGATGGGCTCGGGGCGGGCGTCGCCCGGGGGTAGGAGCGATTGGGCGGGGTCAAGCTAACGTGACACCCGGGAACCCACTCGCGACAACGGCCGGCTCTTTAGGGGTCGGCCGGGTACGGGGGCAGAAGGCCAAGGCCTGGCTGACCCTCTGACCCCACTCTGGCTTGGACTAGCGCTTACTCCAGTATTATGATTGTTAATAAACAAAGCCGCGGCCTTTTATACCTCCAAACTGAGTCTGTCATTACTCGTCTGTTATATGTGGGTACCAGTTCCAAGTGGGAGGGGGAGGGGGTCCCTCGCAGCCTCCCTGGTCATGCAGGAGACAGAAAGGTAGATAGAGGCACAGACAGAGAGCTACCAGAGAAGGTGTTACATGGGTGAGTGCTGAGTTATTACTGTGACTCTCTGATGCTAACATGACATTAGGTTCTGGGCTCTGCGTCCCACACATGATGAACACCATGACTGTATAAAACTGAGGGGTACATATATATGTATATATATATAGCAACTGTAAATATTACTGTATGTTCATTTGCATGTCTTAGACAGGTCTGCAACCCTGTCTTTCCCCATTATCACCCAGCATACAGCGCTTCCACTGCAGCAAGGGATTCTGACATGCAAATGAGCACTCAGTGCCACCTTTTGTCTCAAGCTCGTATTACACAAGCCAATCCTCAAGCCAATGCATGCTGTTTTAAACACAGCTTTTAGACAGAGGCTGGGATGAGATGCAAAGCCATTAAACCCACTCACAGACATTTTTTTTTTTTTACGGTTCACATATTAACAACCATTTAGTATCATTTTACAGAAAATAATAAACCGAAAACATCACTATACAATCCTTATATTGCCAAGACAAAAACCAACCCAAAGGCACAAAACCATTCTAAAAAGCCAAACAAAACAACACATTCCAAGGCATCATCTGTGCATCTACTACCAAACACACTCAATACAAAAAAATATGGTTACTTCCCATTTCTACAAGCGACTTTTCGTACTTTCCACAGGACATTTAACATTGCATCTAATTACTTCACGTGTCCCAGCAATTTCTCTAACGCCTCACGGATATGATACGTACTACATTGTATTCCTAATTTTCTTACTTCCTCTTTAGACACCTCTGCTTTTGGGAACTGTACTTTCAGCCATTCCGTTTTTGAAACATTTAACCCTAAGTCACCTGCCTCTTTATTTATATTATTTATCACCTCTTTTACATGCCACTCCCTCGCCTTCCTTTCTCTCTCGCTTTCATAACTTACTTTTGTTCTTCCACTAAGGCCTGCCTTTTCTCCTTTTCCCCCTTTACTTTCCCTAATCTCTCCCCCTTCACCCCCACTCTGTTGGCCTGCCTTTCCATCACTTTCATTCCCACTTACTGCACTTACACTTCTCTGTATTTTAGTTCCCTCCACGCTTATCTGGCTTTGTGAGGACGAGCTATTGCCCTCACTTCTCTCCTTCTCTCTCACCTCTCCCCTAGCCTCTTTTATTTTAACCCACTGTACATGCTCCTTTTTTAATTCTTCATACTGCTCTTTTGTCAGCTGTTTTCTTTGGTACATCAGTTTTTCTAATCTTTCTATTATCTGTTCCTCACTACTCCCCCCATGCTGCTTCCGAAAAATACCAACCCAAAATAGAACATCTCCCACTGCGTCTTCAAAATGTTCCATCTTCACTTTTAGGGTTACTTTCCCTGATACTTTTACAACTTTACCCTCTACACCTTCCTCTCTAGGCTCCCCTTTACTCTGGCTATCCTTATCTTCTTTTGTTTCTATCCCTTGCAGATTTTTACGCTTTTCAGCTTTTTTCCCTCCTATTTCCATTTCCTCCTCCAAGACATCTTGGGGACCTTCCCTCCCCCTCTGTGCATCTTGAAACTCCATACTTTCCGCCCAGCTAGGTTCCACCACACTCAATGACCGTATTTCCCCCTCCCCCGCATCTTTCTGATGCACTGCTCCCGTCTCCTCCCCTCCCCCCACCTCCAGTTTCTGGGCCAAGGAGTCCAGGAAGAGATCTTCCTCTTTTTTCTCCACGATATCACTTATAGAACCCGCCAAACCCTCTATTGGGCCACTTGCTAGCATTTCTTCTCTTCTTAAATCCTCCTCATACATTGCTGTTATAGCAGGATCACGCCCTCCCTCTTGGGAACTCCATCTCACAAATTCCCAGACCCTCAACTGTCTCTTCCTTTTCGTCTAGCACACTGTCCCCTTTAGCTGCCTGGGCATATGTCCTTTTAGTGCACTGCCGTGCCAAGTGTCCTTCCTCTCCGCATAGATGGCATCTCTTAGGGACTCCACAGTTGGCTGCAGTATGTCCCTCTTCCCCGCAATTACGGCACACAATTCCCGTTCTGGTGCAACCCTCCTTTGTATGTCCATAAGTGTGGCAATGCCTGCAATATAGAGGCTGTCCCGAGTAAAACAAAAATCCTCTGTCTCCTCTAATATTGAACATGGCCGGTGGGTGTGTCACTCCTCCCGCACATGATGGATCCCGTCTGAACCGTACCCAGAAACGTCTCTTCCCGTTGAACATGCCATACGGATTTTTTAGTTCTTCACCTCCTCTAATCATTTCACAGTACCGTTTCAAAAAAGTCACAATCTCCTCTTTCCTTGCATACCGAGTGTACATGTGAAGTACAAGTGGTCTCTCCTCCAGCATAAAATTTGGGATTACCTTTACATGCAAATGAACATACAGTAATATTTACAGTTGCTTTATGCTTTACTGTGGAGGGTTTTTGTCACTTTTTTACCCACCATAACCTTAATAGTAGTGGTGATTACCTAGTCTAGTCTCAAACCTGCTTTGCCATTAAGACCAACCCCACACTGATGAGACCCATCAAGGTCGAAACAGCGGTGTAGCTGAGACTGTGCCCCCTTGGCCTTGAGTCATCGTTCCGGAAGGGACTTAAGACTCATGCTGCTATTAGGGGGGTACGCCATCTCAGGCAGCGGGAGGTGATCAAGAGCGGACAAGGAGAGAGAGAGAGAGAGAGAGAGAGATGGTGAAGGGCCGGCGCCTTGGCCTTGGGGGATCGTCCTGATGGACTAAACCCCCTCGCTGCTTTTGGGGTGCCGCACCAGATCCTTGACGGTTGGACAGACGGAGCATGACAGCTTGAGCACGGGGCGGTCAGGAGCGGACAAGCACGTGAGCAGGAGAGAGAGAGAGTGACGGGCCGACGCCTTTGCCTGGGGGGATCGCCATAATAGGCTTAACCCCCCTGCTGCTATTAGGGCGTCGCACCGAAGCTCAGGATGACGAGGACAAAGACGGCGGCGATGGAGAACCGAAAGCAGACCATCAGATTCCTGGTGGTTGAGGCGGAGAGAGCCCAGGTGAGACTCCAGTATATCGTGGAGGAGATCTTGATTGACCTGGTGGAGATGAAGATTGCACAAGTCTACTGTCTGCAGGACTTCCAGGAAGAGGGAATCTTTGATGTGACCTTCCGCAAGGAGGAGGACTGCTTGAGTGCATATGAGAGATGCAAGAAAAACGCGAGTGACCAGAGGATGAAGGGGATCAGTGTTATCCCAAGTTTTTTGTTGGAGGAAAGAAGCATAATTGTGCACATGTATGATCCTTTTGTGAAGAAGGAGGAGATAGCCTTGTTTTTGAGACATTATTGTGCAACTGTAAGAGATGGTGAAGAACTTTTGAATTGCTATGGGATATTTAATGGCAAGCGGGAATTTCACGTACGTCTAAGACCGGACCCAGCATGTGCAGGGGGAGTGATGCACCCCCCTGCTGTTTTCAAGGTGGGTGGGAAAAAAGGCTTTTTGGAATATTGGGGCCAACCCAAGAGATGTAAGAACTGTCAACAATATGGACATTTGGAAGAGAGATGTGGGGAGGTGGGAATGGTGTGTCACAACTGTGGTAAAGAGGGTCATGTGGCTGCAAAATGCAGAGTACAAAAGAAATGTGACTTTTGCTATGAGTCTGGACATTTGGCGAGAAAGTGTTTAAAGAAGAGTGAGATTTGGTGCACAAAAAGGACAAGTACGATGTCATCAATTGTGGGTAATCGTGCTAGACAAATGATGAGACAGAGTCCGGAAAAGACTAATGTACAGGTGCAGAATAGTGAGAAAGGTCAGCTCAGAGGTTATGTCAGTGAGGATGGAAAGGGAAAAGAAGGAGAGGCGGGAAAAGTTTTGGAGTTTGTGAGTGAAATATTGTGTGAGTCTGAAGAGAAGGAAGTATATCAGCTTACAACAGAGGAGAGGTTATTTTGTGACTTTCTGTGTGATTATAAAGAGAATGAAGAATGTCAGCCAAGAGAAGGGGAGGAGGTAGAGATTGAGAGGGGAAGTAAGAAGGGTCTTTCTGTGGAAAGGGAAAAGTTAGTGGAGGAAGACTGTGAGGACGATTGGATAATTAGACATGTAGCAGAGGTAGAAGCAGCATCCTGTAAAGCAAAAGAAGAGGAGAGGAGGAGAGAAGAGTTTTGTTCAGGGGAAGAGGTGGAAAAAGTTTTGGAGTTTGTGGGGATTGTAAATGGGGAGGAAATAATGGAATGGGTGTATGTTAAAAAGCAGGAAAAGCAGAAAAAAACAGAAAAAGAAAGCAAAAATAAAGAAAGGAGGTTTAGAAAAGAAATAGAGGTATAACATTATGTAAAGAAATGAAGAGGAAAAAGAGAAAGAAAATGTAATGAGAATAGTATATACAGGGAGAATATGCGAATGTAGGTGGTGTTAGTTGAAGGTGTGGAAAAGTGATTTTGTTGTTGTGTGTTTAGAAGGAAAAGCTGTGGAATGACAAGATAAATTCTGACCTTTTTTGTAAAGAAAGTAATGTATTTACAGTATGTGTTTTTGAAGAAATGTAATTATGTGATTTAGTATCTTTTGGAAAAGTTCTCATTTTCTGTTTGTAAATATATGTGATGTGAATAAAACTTTAAAAAAAAAAAAAAAAAGCTGAGCCTGTGTCCCCTTGGCCTTGAGTCATCGTCCCTTCGGGGACTAAAGACTCCTGCTGCTTTTGGGGGAGCACGCCATCTCGAGCTAAGAGGAGTGATCCTGAGCGAGCGGTTCTGAGCGAGCGGATGCGGAAGTGAGGGGCCGGCACCTTTGCCCTGGGACATCGCCTTTACTGGCTAAAGTCCCTTGCTGCTTTTGGGGTGCCGCACCTGAGCTTGGGAGAGCAGAGATGACATCGCAAGCTGGAATGCGCAATTCCATTCGGTTCCTGATCGAGGAGACCGAGAGAAGTCGAGTGAACCTGCTGTGGATAGTGGAGAAGGTGCTGAAGCAATTGATCGGTCTGGACACTGAGAGGATCTTCTGCCTTCAGGATTTCCCTGCACAGGGGATTTATGACCTGACCTGTCATCAAGTAGCGGATGTTTGGTGCACTTTTGAAAAGTGCAAGGAGAAGTCTGGTGACCCGATCTTACATGGCATCAAGGTAATTCCAAGTTTTATGCTGGAGGAGAGACCACTTGTACTTCACATGTACACTCCGTATGCAAGGAAAGAGGAGATTGTGACTTTTTTGAAACAGTATTGTGAAATGATCAGAGGAGGTGAAGAACTTAAAAACCCATATGGCATGTTCAACGGGAAGAGACGTTTCTGGGTACGGTTGAGACGGGATCCATCATGTGCGGAAGGAGTGACACACCCACCGGCCATGTTCAATATCAGAGGAGACAGAGGATTTTTGTTTTACTCGGGACAGCCTCTATATTGCAGGCATTGCCACACTTATGGACATACAAAGGAGGGTTGCAGGAAAACGGGAATTGTGTGCCGTAATTGCGGGGAAGAGGGACATACTGCAGCCAACTGTGGTGTCCCTAAGAGATGCCATCTATGCGGAGAGGAAGGACACTTGGCACGGCAGTGCACTAAAAGGACATATGCCCAGACAGCTAAAGGGGACAGTGTGCTAGAAGAAGAGGAAGAGACAGTGGAGGGTCTGGGAATTTGTGAGATGGAGAGTTCCCAAGAGGGAGGGCTTGATCCGGCTATAACAGCAGGAGGATGGATTTAAGAGGAGGATTTAAGAAGGGAAGAAATGGTAGAGAGTGGCCCAATAGAGGGGGAGGTGGAAGTGGAAATAATGGACACGACCGGACCCAAGAAAGGGGCACAAAAACTAAGTTTACAAAGTGACAATGATGTTTGTACAGTTGATGGGGAGGGGAAGAGTGAGCTACGGCAAGATAAGGTGACGAAGTCAAAGTTTTGTGCGCTGGATTTGTCCAGTATTGACGTTAGTAGGGAAGAGGAACAGACCGTGAGTAAAGGAAAAGAGGAAAATAAGAAGTTAGATAGGGAAGCGCAAGAAACTGAGGAGAAGGCAGGCCCTGGTGGTGCGAGTGGAAAAGGTAAAGAGGGAAAGAGTAAGTGTAAAGGGTTTGTTGTTAATGGAAGCAAAAACGAGTCTTCGCAAGGGATAGAAACAAAGGATCATAAGGATTGCCAGAGTAAAGTGGAGCCTAGAGAGAAGGGTGTAGAGAGTAAAGTTAAAAAAATATCAGGGAAGGTAACCCTAAAAGAGAAAATGGAACAATTTGAGAACGCAGTGGGAGATGTTCTGTTTTGGGTGGGTATTTTCCGGAAGCAGCATGGGGGTAGTAGTGATGAACAGATAATAGAAAGATTGGAAAAAATGATGTACCAAAGAAAACATCTGACAAAAGAGCAATATGAAGAATTAAAAAAGGAGCATGTACAATGGGTTAAAATAAAAGAGGCTAGGGGAGAGGTGAGGGAGAAAGAGAGTAGCGAGAGCAACAGCTCGTCCTCACAAAAAAGTCAGATAAGCGTGGAGGGAACTAAAATACAGAGAAGTGTAAGTGGAGTAAGTGGGAACGAAAGTGAAGAAAAGGCAGGCAAAAAAGGGATTGTACAGGCAAAAGAGGCAAATTCTGCGGGAGATAGTAAGGGGAGGAGCACCCAGGGAAAGGATGAAGTAGGGCTTACAAAGGAAGAGGTTTTGCACAATCAACTTGCGAGGGGATTTGGGCGGAGATATTGGGATGTGAAAGAGGCAAGGGACGGGTATGAAAAAAGTGTGAGGTCTGGATTCCAGTTAGAGAGGTTTGGAACGTATGGAGAAATAATTAAAACAGATGATCGCATCACTTGAGAATAGAGAAAGGGTTTTTGTTTTTAAATGAAAGAATCTTGAAGTATATGGTTCTTATCTTTGTATGATGTTTTGGTTATAGGGTTTTTTCGTAAAGTTATGTTTTTTTTTTCCCTTCTGAAAAGTTTATCTTTGTGTTTGTATATATCTGAAGGATGAAGGAAGAAAATGTAAATATATTATGTTTTGGTGTCTTTCTAATGTTGGGTGACTGTTGTCACTATGGTGTGTTTTTTTGGTTTCCAAAAAAGTCTGTAAACTTAAAAAAGTTGTTGAATAAAAAAGTTTAAAAAAAAAAGGTTGAAACATGTCTGTGAGTGGGTTTAATGGCTTTGCATCTCATCCCAGCCTCTGTCTAAAAGCTGTGTTTAAAACAGTGTGCATTGGCTTGAGGATTGGCTTGTGTAATACGAGCTTGAGACAAAAGGTGGTACTGAGTGCTCATTTGCATGTCATTTCCCAGAATCCCTTGCTGCAGTGGAAGCGCTGTATGCTGGGTGACAATGGGGAAAGACAGGGTTGCAGACCTGTCTAAGACATGCAAATGAACATACAGTAATATTTACAGTTGCTTTATGCTTTACTGTGGAAGGTTTTTGTCACTTTTTTACCCACCATAACCTTAATAGTGTGTGTCTATCTATCTATCTATCTATCTATCTATCTATCTATCTATCTATCTATCTATATATTTGTGAAAGTGTTCTGTGGCCGTGTCTCCCTGTGTCCCCTGTGTCCCTAGCGGCAATCCCATTGGCTCCCTTGGCCCGCCCCCGCACACCTCTCATTGGCAGGACACACACATACACTCACACAGAGATACACACACACACGGAGACACACACAGGCAGGACACGGAGACACACACAGGCAGGACACTGAGACACACACAAAGATACACACACACTGAGACACATACAGATACACACACACACACACACACTGAGATACACACACACTGAGACACACACAGATACACACACACACACACACACACACACTGAGATACACACACACTGAGACACACACAGATACACACACACACACTGAGATACACAGACAGGACACAGATAGACAGACAGGACACATACACATACACATATACAGACAGGACACACACACACACACACACACACACACACACCACCCCCCCCCCCCTCTGTCCATCCCCCCCCATCACGTGCGCCGCCCTGCACCGGCTCCAGACGGAGGGGAAGCGCGGCCCTCCTACCCCAGCCGCTTCCTTACCTCCCCGGCGCTACCTCCCCCTCAGGTAAGTAACTGCGCGTCCCGCCTCAGCTTATGGCGCCAGTATCTCTCCCATTTCAGGCGCGCAGCCTCGCGCCTCAGGCCCACACAGGCCCACACAGGGTGCTTCCTGCCGTCGGCTGCACGCCTCACTCAGCCGGACGGCACATCGGGGGACAAGTGGGCGCCGGCGGGGGGGAGCGCGAGTCACGGGGAATGGGGGGGGGGGGGGGCGAGTCATGGGGAACGGGGGGGGCGAGCCGCGAGTCACGGGAAACAGGGGGACGACGCGAGTTACGGGGAACGGGGGGGGGGGCGAGCCGCGAGTCACGGGGAACTGAGGGGGGGGGGCCAGTCACGGGGAACGGGGGGGGGGGGCTTTGTGTTTTTCAATCAGATCGCCCAACAAATGTAACCCCCCTTCCTTGGGCTATTGTGAACTAATAGTAATAGCATGTTTATTAGGCCAAGGGGGTGATGTAGCGAGGCAAATTGTTGCAAGGTCTTTGCGCCCAAGTTTGGTGCCGGGATTTGAAGGGTGACAACAGGAGGAGTTAGGGAAGAGTTCCCCCGCGTTATACACGGCTGTAGCAGACGTTTTTTGTGTGTGCGTTATGAGGGACGTAATGACACCTGCCTTAACTGTCCAAGCAGTGTGTCGATCCCCCCCTCCCCTTTCTCCCCCCCCCTCCCCTTTCTCCCCCCGCCTCCCCTTTCTCCCCCCGCCTCCCCTTTCTCCCCCCCCCCTTTCTCCCCCCCGCTCCCCTTTCTCCCCCCTCCCGCTCCCCTTTCTCCCCCCTCCCCTTTCTCCCCCCTCCCGCTCCCCTTTCTCCCCCATCCTGCTCCCCTTTCCCCGACCCCGCTCCCCTTTCCACCACCCCCTCTGCTCCCCTTCCCCCCCCTCCGCTCCCCTTTCCCCCCCCTCCGCTCCCCTCCCCCCCCTCTGCTCCCCTTTCCCCCCTCCTCCGCTCCCCTTTCCCCCCCCTCCTCTGCTCCCCTTTCCCCCCCCTCCGCTCCCCTTTCCCCCCCCTCCGCTCCCCTTTCCCCCCCTCCTCCGCTCCCCTTTCCCCCCCCTCCTCCGCTCCCCTTTCCCCCCCCTACTCCGCTCCCCTTTCCCCCCCCTCCTCCGCTCCCCTTTCCCCCCCCATCTCCGCTCCCCTTTCCCCCCCTCCTCCGCTCCCCTTTCCCCCCCTCCTCCGCTCCCCTTTCCCCCCCCTCCTCCGCTCCCCTTTCCCCCCCCTCCTCCGCTCCCCTTTCCCCCCCCTCCTCCGCTCCCCCTTTCCCCCCCCTCCTCCGCTCCCCCTTTCCCCCCCCTCCTCCGCTCCCCTTTCCCCCCCCTCCTCCGCTCCCCTTTCCCCCCCCTCCTCCGCTCCCCTTTCCCCCCCTCCTCCGCTCCCCTTTCCCCCCCCCTCCTCCGCTCCCCTTTCCTCCCCCCCTCCGCTCCGGGAGTGTCTCTAGCTTTGAATCATTACAACTAAAAGCTGGATTCCGATTGCTCACACACATCAGGGGGTGTTCCAACCCATATCCACCCTTTGGATTAACATGCTCAAAGGTTGCTTAGGCCTGCCCCTGAATATTGCTACTATACTCAGAGCTGAAATGCAAACAGGCTAACTGAAGGAATTAACCTTTCCACTGCCTGTTCTAACAGGACTGACAGAGGAAAGGCCCAGAATTAGCAATAGATGCCGAAGGCCAGGCTATATATATGTAGAAAAGCACTTATGCCCATGTTAGAGTGTAGCCTTTTCCCCATACAGTAAGGCTGAGTTCAGCGTGGCTGCTGCGGCAGCGTGCGTCACGCGCACCTCCCCGCGTGCTCCTGCAGCCTGGCGATCTGTGTTCAGGCTGCAGGAGTCGGGTCGCGGCATTTGGGGGCTTGGAGGGGGGAACGTGTCACGGAGCTGGTTCGCTGAACCAGCTCACGTGATGCGACTGCAGCCCCAAATATCATTTCTGGTTACAGCGGCGTCAACGCTGCACTTTACCGCCGGTGGAGTTTTCAGTTTGAACACTCCCACCAAACAATCTGAAATTGCGACGGACGTGCGCACGCACGCGTCGCGTAGCAGCCACCCCGAACACGGCCTTAGAAAGGCAGCCAGTAATGTAATGTGTGTTTTAGCATTTCTTTGCATGCAGCACAGTAATTCAAGCTTAGCTGCGTTGTCTGCAGAGAAATGCTGGGTCGTGACAAAGGGCTGGGAGCAGCTAAGTGCCGGGACAAATGGTGAGCGGGGAAGGGCTGATTATCAGGTCCGGTGATGGACTCCCAGCGCGGTAGAGTCTATACACATAATATATAAAGCTTGGCCCCCTGCAGAAGCAATCCCTCCAGCCAATTAGGCAAGGGAAGCCCATGACCAGGGGGCAAGCCCCGTCCCCCCTCACCTCCCTGGGATCTCTGGGCCGCCATCGCGGCCCCCCTGGGGGGGGGGGGGCAGGCCTAGGTCAGTACAAAAGAGGCAGCCGGGAGCTGAATCTTCCATTCTGCTCCCGGTCTGCTGCGAAGTTTAGTGTCCTCTCCTCTCCTCCAGGTGAGCCTCCGTGCTGGCCTGCTCGGCGGGCGGGGAGGGGGGGGGCCTCCGGCGAAGGGGGGGATCCGCCTGCCGGACCAAGGGATAGCTGGTGGGGATCCCCCTTACCGCGTGGCTCTCCCTCCATCAGCCTTGGTAGCTGGCGGGCGGGGAGGGGGGGCCTCCGGGGAACGGGGGGATCCCCTTGCCGGTACCAGGGAATAGCCAGGGGGGATTCCCTTGCCACGTGGCTCGCCCTCCATCAGCCTCTGCGGCTGGGGAGGGGGGGGGCCAGAGGGAGGACGAGGAGAGGCACAACAACCCCCCACGTTTTTTTGCCACGACGGTTCCCCCAACAGAATGGCCATGGGTATCCCCCAACCCCCCCCCCCCCGGGGTTGGAGCACGGGACACTCAGTGGGGTTACATGGCAGTGGTATAATGTGCTGTAATTGATTTCTTTCAACATTGGATAAAGTTATGATCAATGCTAGAATGGCCGTGGGTATCGCTGCATACCGCATTCGTAGTGATAGCGGGCTGTATGTGGGGAATAAAGTGTATACACCTCAGTGTGGTTATAATGCGTTGTATTCGGGTATGGTTATAATGCGTTGTATTCGGGGTATAAGGCATACGAGCTGCATTCGAGGTACAATTGGCTGTAATTGGGTTACATGGCGTATATTGTATTTGGATTATAGGGGGTGTATATATACCGCATCCGAAGTTACAATGGGCTGTAATGGGGTACATGGTGTATATAGTGTGTATACTGCACTCGTAGTTACGTTCTGTTGTACGCTAGGGTGTGTATAGGTGCTGCATTCGCCGTTACAATGTACTGTAACTGGGTTACATAGCGTATATAGTGTATATACTGCATTCACGGTTACGTGCTGCATGTGGAGTATAAGGTGTATTTATGCTGCATTCAGTGTTGTAATGTGCTGTAATTGGGTTACATGGCGGGTATAGTGTATATACCGCAGTCAGGGTTAAGTGCGGTATGTGGATTATAAGGTGTACATTTGCTGCATGCAGGGTTATAAGGTGTCGTAATTGGGGTACATGGCGTATATAGAGTATATACTGCATTCACGGTTACGTGCTGCATGTGGAGTATAAGGTGTATTTATAGAGTGACCATTTGTCCCGGTTTTGCCGGCACAGTCCCGTTTTTTCTGTGCTGTCCCGGTTGACAGTCCGTCCCGGAAATGTCCCGGGTTTTGCCCCTGGTGACTGGTACCGTGCGCGAGGCGGCGGCGGTGCGCGGAGGCGGGCAGCGTGAGGAGGATGCGGCGGTGCGCGGAGGCGGCAGCATGAGGATGCGGCGGTGCGCGGAGGCGGCAGCGTGAGGAGGATGCGGCGGTGCGCGGAGGCGGCAGCGTGAGGAGGATGCGGCGGTGCGCGGAGGCGGCAGCGTGAGGAGGATGCGGCGGTGCGCGGAGGCAGCAGCGTGAGGAGGATGCGGCGGTGCGCGGAGGCGGCAGCGTGAGGAGGATGCGGCGGTGCGCGGAGGCGGCAGCGTGAGGAGGATGCGGCGGTGCGCGGAGGCGGCAGCGTGAGGAGGATGCGGCGGTTCGCGGAGGCGGCAGCGTGAGGAGGATGCGGCGGTGCGCGGAGGCGGCAGCGTGAGGAGGATGTGGCGGTGCGCGGAGGCGGCAGCGTGAGGAGGATGCGGCGGTGCGCGGAGGCGGCAGCGTGAGGAGGATGCGGCGGTGCGCGGAGGCGGCAGCGTGAGGAGGATGCGGCGGTGCGCGGAGGCGGCAGCGTGAGGAGGATGCGGCGGTGCGCGGAGGTGGCAGCGTGAGGAGGATGCGGCGGTGCGCGGAGGCGGCAGCGTGAGGAGGATGCGGCGGTGCGCGGAGGCGGCAGCGTGAGGAGGATGCGGCGGTGCGCGGAGGCGGCAGCGTGAGGAGGATGCGGCGGTGCGCGGAGGCGGCAGCGTGAGGAGGATGCGGCGGTGCGCGGAGGCGGCAGCGTGAGGAGGATGCGGCGGTGCGCGGAGGCGGCAGCGTGAGGAGGATGCGGCGGTGCGCGGAGGCGGCAGCGTGAGGAGGATGCGGCGGTGCGAGGAGGCGGCAGCGTGAGGAGGATGCGGCGGTGCGCGGAGGCGGCAGCGTGAGGAGGATGCGGCGGTGCGCGGAGGCGGCAGCGTGAGGAGGATGCGGCGGTGCGCGGAGGCGGCAGCGTGAGGAGGATGCGGCGGTGCGCGGAGGCGGCAGCGTGAGGAGGATGCGGCGGTGCGCGGAGGCGGCAGCATGAGGAGGATGCGGCGGTGCGCGGAGGCGGCAGCGTGAGGAGGATGCGGCGGTGCGCGGGGGCAGCGTGAGGAGGATGCGGCGGTGCGCGGAGGCGGCAGCGTGAGGAGGATGCGGCGGTGCGCGGAGGCGGCAGCGTGAGGAGGATGCGGCGGTGCGCGGAGGCGGCAGCGTGAGGAGGATGCGGCGGTGCGCGGAGGCGGCAGCGTGAGGAGGATGCGGCGGTGCGCGGAGGCGGCAGCGTGAGGAGGATGCGGCGGTGCGCGGAGGCGGCAGCGTGAGGAGGATGCGGCGGTGCGAGGAGGCGGCAGCGTGAGGAGGATGCGGCGGTGCGCGGAGGCGGCAGCGTGAGGAGGATGCGGCGGTGCGCGGAGGCGGCAGCGTGAGGAGGATGCGGCGGTGCGCGGAGGCGGCAGCGTGAGGAGGATGCGGCGGTGCGCGGAGGCGGCAGCGTGAGGAGGATGCGGTCTGTGTGTGTGTGTCTGCCCCCTTCCCAGTCTGTGTGTGTGACTGCCCCCCTCCCAGTCTGTGTGTGTGACTGCTCCCCTTTCCAGTCTGTGCAAGTGTGACTGCCTGCCTCCCAGTCTGTGTGTGTGACTGCCCCCCCTCCCAGTTTGTGTGTGTATGACTGCCTGCCTCCCAGTCTGTGTGTGTGACTGCCCCCTCCCAGTCTGTGTGTGTGACTGCCCCCCTCCCAGTCTGTGTGTGTGACTGCCCCCCCTCCCAGTGTATGTGTGACTGCCCCCCTCCCAGTCTGTGTGTGTGACTGCCCGCCTCCCAGTCTGTGTGTGTGTGACTGCTCCCCTTTCCAGTCTGTGCAAGTGTGACTGCCCGCCTCCCAGTCTGTGTGTGTGACTGCCCCCCCTCCCAGTTTGTGTGTGTATGACTGCCTGCCTCCCAGTCTGTGTGTGTGACTGCCTCCCCTCCCAGTTTGTGTGTGTATGACTGCCCCCCTCCCAGTCTGTGTGTGTATGACTGCCCCACCTCCCAGTGTGTGTGACTGCCCCCCCTCCCAGTGTGTGTGTGACTGCCCCCCCTCCCAGTGTGTGTGTGACTGCCCCCTCCCAGTGTGTGTGTGTGACTGCCCCCCCTCCCAGTGTGTGTGACTGCCCCCCTCCCAGTGTGTGTGTGACTGCCCCCCTCCCAGTGTGTGTGACTGCCTCCCCTCCCAGTGTGTGTGTGACTGCCCCCCCACCCAGTGTGGGTGTGTGACTGCCCCCCACCCAGTGTGGGTGTGTGACTGCCCCCCTCGCAGTGTGTGTGTGACTGCCCCCGCAGCCAGTGTGTGTGTGTGTGTGTGACTGCCCCCTCCCAGTCTGTGTGTGTGTGACTGCCCCTCCCTCCCAGTGTGTGTGTGACTGCCCCCCTCCCAGTGTGTGTGTGACTACCCCCCTCCCAGTCTGTGTGTGTGTGACTGCCCCCCCTCCCAGTCTATGTGTGTGTGACTGCCCCCCCTCCCAGTCTGTGCGTGTGTGACTGCCCTCCCCCTCCCAGTCTGTGTGTGTGTGACTGCCCCTCTCCCAGTCTGTGTGTGTGTGACTGCCCCCCCTCCCAGTGTATGTTTGACTGCCCCGCTCCCAGTCTGTGTGTATGTGTGACTGCCCCTCCCTCCCAGTGTATGTGTGACTGCCCCCCCTCCCAGTCTGTTTGTGTGTGTGACTGCCCTCCCCCTCCCAGTCTGTGTGTGTGTGACTGCCCTCCCCCCTCCCAGTCTGTGTGTGTGTGACTGCCCCTCTCCCAGTCTGTGTGTGTGTGACTGCCCCCCTCCCAGTGTATGTTTGACTGCCCCCCTCCCAGTCTGTGTGTATGTGTGACTGCCCCCTCCCAGTCTGTGTGTCTGTGTGTGTGTCTGTCTGCCCCCTGCCACTGTGTGATGCCCCTCTCCCAGTGTGTGTAAGTGCCCCCTCCAAGTCTGTGTGTGTGTGTGTCTGCCCCCTCCCATTCTCTGTGTGTGTGTGTGTCTGCCCCCCTCCCATTCTGTGTGTGTGTGTGTCTGCCCCCCTCCCATTCTGTGTTTGTGTGTGACTGCCCCCCCCCAGTGTGTGTGTGACTGCCCCCTCCCAGTGTCTGTGTGTATCAGTGACAGAATGTATACAGACACCAACCCACTCACCCACTCACCCACGTGTCAGTCAGTCACCCACGTGTCAGTCAGTCACCCACCCATATGTCAGGCAGTCAGTCACCCACCCACCCACGTGTCAGGCAGTCTAACATGTCAGACAGTCACCCACCCACGTGTCAGTCAGTCACCCACCCACGTGTCAGGCAGTCAGTCACCCACGTGTCAGGCAGTCAACCCAAGTGTCAGGCAGTCACCCACCCAAGTGTCAGGCAGTCTCCCACCCACCCCCCCAAGTTTCAGGCAGTCGTACTGAGCCACTAATTGAGCCAGCTGTGCTGAAGTAGGGATATCCTAAAAACCTGGCCTGTGTGCGGCCCTCGAGGACTGGAGTTGTGCAGGCCTGCCCTAGAGAAAGTGCAGCGCACCATGATCCAGAGAAGAGGCAGGTCTGGCAAAAATCTATCTTTATTAGAAAGTCATAAAAACAAGGGATGCAACCCCACCCCACTCTGCCACATAACCAGGATGCTGACACCCACCTGATGACGTCAGAGCTACCATATGGCGCCGCCTAGTGACGTCAGACGTCTAGGTCTAAATCCCTGGCAATACAGCATAGAGCTGCCTTGGAGGACTGCAGCCACAGCCACACATGGGGGAGTGTTCAGTCTGGGGAGAGGTGTGGCTGAGGCTGCAGTCCTCCAAGACAGCTCTATGCTGTATTGCCAGGGATTTAGACGTCTGACGTCACTAGGGGGCGCCATGTGGTAGCTCTGACGTCATCAGGTGGGCGTCAGCATCCTGGTTATGTGGCAGAGCCGGGAGGGGTGAGTATCAGGGGGGGTGGTATATATTGTGACTGTTTTCTTGTGTTTGGTAGCCTTCACCTTGAGAAAGGCTGTATTTGACTGCCGAAACGTTGGACTTTATGGCATATTAAACCTCCTTTGAGTAAGACCGTGTGCCTGCTTCTTCTTCTTTGTCCGGCTACAGGAAGGGTCAGGAGACAGGGAGGACAGAGGCAGGAGAACCCCATCTGGCTCCGGCCTTGCCTGTCCCTACGAATACAAACATACAACCCCTCACTGAATAACATAGCCCTAACCCCATGTAATAATCCTGGGTGTAAACAAAATAATGGTTTTATGAATATTGTAATGGTTTATTAGGGACCTAGGAGGTGGCCAGTGGGGCTGTTATGTGTATTTGTGTTTATTGTGGGTAGCGGGGGTGGGTGAACCGGGTATTGGCCCCAAGGATGGGTGTTTAGGCCTACCGGGTGGGGGGGTAGTGGGAGGGGTTAACCCCTTCATTACCTTAGCGGTATTAACCGCTAAGTTAAAGAAGAGGTTAAGTCATCCCCCAACCCCCTGGCAAGGCCTAAACACCCAGCCAGGGCCAAATACCACCTTCTCCCACCCCCGCTACCCACAATAAGCCTGGCACGGGTGTATAACCCCTTCATTGCCTTGGCGGTAATGAAGTTGCCTGTAAATGCATTTTTTATGCATGGGATTCATGCCGGGGGTCTCTGATGCTGATATTAATGGATATCAGCTCCGGGATACATGCATTTTATTTTCATCGCAGCTTCACCCCACCTTCTTGCCTACTTTTGTGGCTGGACAATTTGGAGAAGAAACAGCAATTTTAAAGTGGCGATCAGCCGCAATAAGCTGATCAGGGCTTATAGAATTGAGCGTGTTTGAAAAACTGGCGATCAGTGCCGAAAAGTGGCTTATCACCGCGCATCTGCAGATTTTATTTATTTATTTATTTTCCGGCAAAAAAAAAAACGGTTATTTTTGCTCTAATAGCCAGCTTCTCTGGGCTTACTGAATCGCTGTAGGCGATTACTGCATGAGGGCCTTAGGGAGGATTTGTTCCTGTAAAGTACACCTAGTTTGGCATAGGATTTGGATGTCAGGGTATCAATGTGCAACCCAAATGTTAAATGGGAGTTGAACTATATGCCCAGATATTTCAAACCAGTAACAGGGGCTAGGATGGTATTAGAGCTGGTTTTTATCTGAAGCTCTGTCATTGGTAGCTTTAGCAATTTAGCTCTGGTCCCAAATACCATTGTTACAGTCTTGTCAGTGTTTAAAATCAGTTTGTTTTGGGAAATCCAGTTTCAAGTCTCAAAAAATCAGATTGAAGTATGTGTTCAAGGTCAGAGAGGCGAGGGCTGCGTGCATATAGGATAAGAGCTAAGGCCTCTCACAATAACCCGTTAGGAATATAAATTCCTCATCTATCCGACATAAGTATAAAATATACTCTACCTAGACCCCTAATACAGAGTTACCCACCTTATACGGGAGCAGCTGCCAGACGAGTATACACTGGCGACACACTTTATTCGAGCTCGGCTAGTCCCACGAATTCGGGTATACCCGGGTGTATTGAGGTTTGTGACTGTTTTCTGCCCGAGTGCATTGGGTTATTTTCCAGACAGGGATTGAAGCATTTTATTCCCGCTGGCTGCAATACTGCACAGTATATATATATATGCTGCATTACAATTCATGAATTTATGCCATCTGGTAGACACGCGAAGCATTGCAGCCTATTAAATCCTAATCATTATCATTTAACAGATCAGCCGCCCGTCAGCCAGGCATGAACCCAGGCTGGGAAGGCAAACGGAACGGGGCTTGTCAGAGGTGAGGAGCGGCGCATTCCAGGTATCTGCCAGGTACATACTGGGTATTTGCTCGAATAAAGTGTGTCGGTGCAGTAGTAAATGTATCTTATTTCTTTTGCCACTGGAGGGCAGCGTGGAGTTACACGGAGTGGCGCCCGTAAGGACGACGTGATAGTTAGGCGGAAGGAGAAGCACACACACTTTTATGTGAAACGGATATATTTGGGGAGGGATTTTGTAGTCTGAGTGAGAAAATTGATATTTTGTCACAATGGAAAAATTAACCATTTAAATATGCACAGATTTTATCCCACTTTTGGAAATTAGGGATGTTGCCTAAAAGTTTGAGAATGCACAAAGTGCCACCCCTGGGCTTTAATGAAGCAGCATTTGTGGGATAAAGGGATCAGCATTCTGTATAAAGGTATTTTGGGCTCGATATAAATAATTGAAGCCAAAAACTAATATTAAGGGGCCTATGCAGAGAGCAGCGCGAACGGAAATTTCGGCGTTTTTTAGCGCTATATGGCTATAATAAGGTTGGAAATGGCGAGTTGAGTAAAAAGCGCCATTTTTTATTTTTTTTTAGTAGAACTCGCCGCACGGCTGGCGAGAACCAAAATCTCGCCAGTTTTGAAAAGGGCCGTATGCAGAAAGGTATGATCGCCATCTAGGGGCTGTTCGCGCCATTAAAATGGAGAGAAATTCTACAATTAGCTCCGCCAACAAAAGTTGGCAGGAAACTGGAGCTCACCGGCGAGAGTGAAAAGAAAAAAAAAAAAACGCTCTTTTTTTCAAACATGTTTCACCAGCGCGCATCTCGCCGGTTGAAACTCTCCATAATCAAGCATGATTTTAAATGCAGTTTTCTGACCTTTCTGCATATGGAGATAAAATCACGCCATTACAGGTACAATTTATTACCAATTCCAATTATTTCCAGCGCTGCTCTCTGCAAAGGCCCCTAAGTAAATTGAGAATGGAAAAATATTCAGCACAAACGTACAGAATGTGATGTTCTGAGAGATCTTACAGATGTTATCAAATCCCACAATGAATGTATAGAAAATGTCTGTATAGAACGAGTCAAACAAGAATATGCCAATAAAACGTTTAATTGGGAGATACAGGGGCCACAATTCAGGTCAGTTAGCTGGAAGAAGGGAAGCCGGTCAGCCGGTAGAGCCGGTCAGCCGGTCAGCCAGAAGAGCAGGTCAGCCGGTCAGCCAGTAGAGCAGATCAGCCGGTCAGCCGGTAGAGCAGGTCAGCCGGTCAGCTCTGAGATCAGCATTACTTATATCTCCTAACCTTTGCCCCCTGCATGTAATGCGCAGAACAGCCTGCACTGCATATACTGTACATGAGATACTTAACCCTTTCTTTTCGCTCGACTCTAATCTGAATGATTTGCTAATTGGTTTGTAATTAGAGAGATATTTGTAGCAGAATCCCATGTATGTTCTTTTTACCTTTTTAGATACTGTTTTGTGTTATAAAAGATATGACAGATCAGAGGGGCTTCCTGTTTGCACTCGTGTTTTGGCAGAAGTGTATATGTGACCCTATAAATCTCCCTCACACCTGGCTTGGCAGTGTGACACTAGTGCAGCGACCTGGGGAAGAATCACTGAGCTGTTAGCAATAGATACAACGGATAGAAAAGACACTACACATAGGTTGGATTAAAGAGAGTATTTTATTGAAATAATTAATCTCTTTGCTGGTAGGGGCCTGCAGCACATTGCAGAGCGATATAGTAACACGCAGAGCAATGCACTGCAGGCCCCTCCGGCAGCAAAGGAGTGAAGACCAATGCAGGGTGTATAAAGATCTCACTGATAATTCATGCACAAAGGGCAGTTTGTTGCTGTGATCCAGAGGAAGGCGAAACATAACCCCTGCTGTGCAATGGGGGGAAAAAATTCCTTCCTGACCCCATTAAATGGCGATCGGATGGTCCCTGGATCACTGCGCAGTGAGATCAGATGGAACAGCACAGATCAGCGTTGTTATACACAGGGGCACACTCAGTATATAGAGATGCGGGTGATGGGGCCCTTGTGCCCCTGTGTATAACTCACCTGCTCCCCCATTCCCCTGCATATCTATCCCATTCACCCCTTTTCCTCCCGCATACCTCGCAGGGCCGGCCGGCCATTAGGCGGTCGCCTAGCGCGCAAAGGTCCTAGGGGCGCATTAATAATCATTATTATTTTTTCCTCTTATTATTTCTAATTTATTTATCTTTTTTTAAAAATTATTATTCTTTTTTTTATCCAGTATTTTGGCGCCCTTTTATTTTTATTTTGCGTCGCGCTGGGGTGCGGTCGCACCCCCTGCAGCCCCGATAGCTACGCCACTGTTTATTTTATTATTTTATTTATCTTATTATTTTTTATACAACTGGGGCACAAATTTTAAGTTTCGCCTGGGGCGCATGAAACCCGTGCTCCGGCCCTGCTCCTTGTTCTCTCTCACCCTCTCACGCCCAATATCCCAATCTCCCTCTAGTACCTGCCCCTCCCGCAGCCTTCCTGATCTTATCTGCCTCTCCTGCGGTCAAACCAACTTCTCAGGGCCCCTAGAATACCCCTGGATCTACGCCCTGGCTCCTCTGCTACCTGCTCCCGGGGTCTGCTGCTCCGCCTAAAAAAGGTGAAGCAGCAGATCTGTCCGCACCTCTCGTATTCTGCTACCTGCTCCCGGGGTCTTCTCCTCCGCCTAAAAAAGGTGAAGCAGCAGATCCGTCCACACCTCTCGTATTCTCCTAGGCCATCGTCCACCACGTCGCCAGACTTGACATCCGCTTCGTCGTCTGCCTCATCGGCCGCCTTGTAGCCCACCTCTTCGCACCACTTGACGCCCGCTTTATCGTATGCCTCGTCGTCCGCCTCGTAGCCCGCCTCGTCGTCAGGTGGCACAAAGGGCACCACCTTCGTGCGTGTCCTGATCTGCAGGAGACATGAAGTGTTTGTAACCAGGGACAGTGATACTCTGTATCGCAAGAGCTCCTGTGCCACTTATACCCCCTCCCCAATACCACGTTATACCGCCCTCCACAGGGCAAATACCCGTTATACCCACCTCCCCAGGCTCAGTACCCAGTTATACAACCCTCCCAAGGCCCAGTACCCTGCTATACGCCCCTCCCCAGGCCCAGTACCTGTTATACCCACCTCACCAGGCCCAGAACCCGTTATACCCACCTCACCAGGCCCAGTACCCATTATATACCCCTCCCCAGAAGGTCATGTTTCTATTTATCAAAAATACATTGAGTTACCTCTGGTTTTCAAGCATGTCCTGGGGGAGTTATCACAGAGACACAGAAACGTCGCTGAGTTTGGTGAGTAACTCCCTTAAACTCTCAGCAGTTGAATTCCCCATTAGGCGCTTAATGCGTTAAAAACAAGCGTTGCTATTTCTTTGCATGAAGTTGCAGGTAATTGGAAGAGTTACACAGTGACGGCTATTTCATCACTCACCTTCTTCCATCGAATCGGTCTTAGCGGTAGTGATCTCAGTATTATTTCTTCCTTAACATCGGATATCCATATCCATTCTTCGCCTCTGATCTGTATGCAAGACAATGCTTTAAGACAGGGTTGCGCAACCTTTTTCCCCTGCTCCCCCCTCCACCCTCCCCACCTTGTCTCCGACGTTCTGATGTAACGACGTCATGTGATATCACGTTGCTATGGCAATGCCACATCATGTGACGCCACGTTGCTGTCTCCAGAAGCCGCCGGAGACAAGGAAAGGGAACTTACAGAGGCCTTGCGCGCGATTTCCGGCATTTAATTTAAATGCTGTGGGGAAGAGCGAGGGGCCACTGTAAGCGCCGAGCCCCTCCTCCCCAAGAAAATGTCGCACCCCTCGATTTGCGCACCCCTGCTTTAAGAGATATTCTGGGACCCTCCAACTCCTCCATCGGACCCTTCCTCATATTGACTGACCTTGCAGTGCTCTGCACTGACTTGCACTGACCTGCTATGATGCCTCTCAAAATACCATGCTAACTCATTCTGAACATACATGTGTCCTTTCTACATGTTACTCAGCTTGTATGGGCCACAGACAGCTTTCCCGGGGTCCAGGACTAGTTGCCACCGGGGACACTCACCCATGGGTCGGCGACCTTGCGAGAACCCACCCCCCCAACCTGTTTTCTCTTGCATTGCCATAGACAACAACATTTCAGCCTGCTGGCCTTTCTCAGGTAAAGTGGCTAAACCCACTAAAGCCAATAAAGAAAGGCCAGCAGCCGAAACATTGTAGTCTGTGGCACAATAAATTATCTTTTTTTATTCAAATCCGTGTGCCCTTTTCCATCAATCATATTGTATCCATTGGACGAAATGCCGGTCTTCCCTGAGACTAAGGGGCACCGATAAAAGTATGACTAATTGTTTTTTTTAGTGTGCAGCAAATCCCCATCATTTTTGCGTGCTCTTGCTCTGCCCCAATCTGACACACCACCTTGCTCTCTCACCCCCCTCTTACACTCCCGCGTCACCCTTTCCTTCCCCAAAGGTTGTCCTTTAATCAGATCTTACCCAAATTGTCTCCATCTCCCTTGGAAATGTTCTGTCTTTAAACTGTGCGGCTCCTCTTGATCCGGACTTTCTTAGCTGACCCCTTTAGGTTTCGGCTCCGAGGGTCTAAAAAATAAGCGACTCCGAAAAGATGTGAAATATGCCCACGGGTCCTAATGGGGCACTGAGGGGGAGACTTAAATACTAGTAAATATAATCTACTGTGCTAACAAATATAATCTATTAACTAACAAATATAACTTATTAAACTAAGAAATATAACTTATTAAACTAAGAAATATAATTTATTAAACTAAGAAATATAACTTATTAAACTAAGAAATATAATTTATTAAACTAAGAAATATAACTTATTAAACTAACAAATATATCTTATTAAACTAAGAAATATAATTTATTAAACTAAGAAATATAACTTATTAAACTAAGAAATATAACTTATTAAACTTACAAATATAATCTATTTAACTAAATAAATATCTATTCAACTAAATAAATATAATCTACTTCAAAACAATACAATAAAAAGCTGGAGAAATGATACGTTAACCAAGCCACAGATGTGATGCCAATGAGCGTTGAACTCCTTGCAGATCCACCGTCAGCTGGTTGTGGCAGAAAGTGGTGACATGCAGTAGAACAGAGTGGTTGAGCTGTAACCACGGCAGTCAGGTCAGAAATCAACACAATATTTTTTGAAATTTAGAATGAGAATGTTCAGTATGTCACATTCTGGGCTCAGACTCTGAGCCCTGTCACATGTTAGCAGCTTGTGATAATAGAAAGTATCCATATACTGGGATGTGATAAGAGACATTATAGTCATTTTATACTGGGTCCCATAACCTGCTTTATATGAAGTATCATTTTACACTAGTAGAGATGTTACATTTTGAAAAAATAGCGCTTCTGGCGACAATGTTCATTTTCTCTACAAATGATAAATGAAAAAGTTGGATAAAATGTTATATGTGTGTGTGCGCGCGCAATATATATATATATATATATATATATATATATATATATATATATATATATATATATATATATATATATATATATATATATGAGTGAAAAGAGAAAAAAGTAACCCGTATGGGAGCACTCAGGTATGCAGATTAACATATAGTATTTTATTTATTTGACACAGTGCAAAAAAGGATAAGTAAACAGTACACTGCCGACACACTTAATTGCAGTGCGGCCAGATCCGCAAGCCGGGAGATTTCCCGGCTTGCTAGTGGCCGCCCCTCGGCGTGCCGCGCGTCATAGACGCGCGGTCACGCGTCTTCGGGAGCCTGCGCCCCCTGCACGCGCGTCCAGGGCTCCCCGAGGGAGCCCTGGTGTCCCGCGATGTGGGGGACGGCGGCAGGGGGTTCCGGGGGACCCGGCGGACCCGGCAGCGGTAGGGAGAGCGCCCCGATCAGAGGGCGCTCTTCCGCTGCTTCGGCGCTCGCCCGTCACCCTCGGGCGCGCGCCAGGCTACTGCTGCGGCCAAGAACGGGCAAATGCTCGAATAAACTTGGCCGCAGCAGTACATGATTAAAAACACTTAAAAAAGGCTAGGACCCCTGTCACGGGTACTACCCATAGACACAAGTGGGCAAAACTAGGGAATGACTCAAATTGTCAACCCTTAACATGAAAATGGATAGTGACTCAAGAAACACTTGGATAGGTCAGAATAAATCCAACAGGTTAATGGGTTCACAGGCACCTATACAAAGCCAAAGATAATACGTACTACACACCAATGAAGTGACTAGTCAAAATATAAATGACAATCTTAAACCATCATAAATCTGCTTGAGCATACAATTATGTAACCAATACCAACAGCACAAATAAATCACTTGAAGGAAAAAGGTGGCATGATGGGATGAAGTCACTAGATGTGTGGAGCAATGAAGTGTGTGAATAGCATGTATGGAAAATTGCCTGATGAACGCCTATTAGATAACCTTGTGTGTGTTGTCAGTATCCATAATGAAAAAATAGAGTGTCACAGTCCAGAGATTAGTTGCACCAGTGCTGGGTAGCATAGTTACGTGAACATCTGTCAGGGGTCCTGCCTAGCACCCCCACTCCGACGCACCCCCACTCCAAGTCTAAGTCTCTGGACGAAACGCGTCGGAGTGGGGGTGCTAGGCAGGACCCCTGACAGATGTTCACGTAACTATGCTACCCAGCACTGGTGCAACTAATCTCTGGACTGTGACACTCTATTTTTTCATTATGGATACTGACAACACACACAAGGTTATCTAATAGGCGTTCATCAGGTAATTTTCCATACATGCTATTCACACACTTCATTGCTCTACACATCTAGTGACTTCATCCCATCATGCCACCTTTTTCCTTCAAGTGATTTATTTGTGCTGTTGGTATTGGTTACATAATTGTATGCTCAAACAGATTTATGATGGTTTAAGATTGTCATTTATATTTTGACTAGTCACTTCATTGGTGTGTAGTACGTATTATCTTTAGCTTTGTATAGGTGCCTGTGAACCCATTAACCTGTTGTGATTTATTCTGACCGATCCAAGTGTTTCTTGAGTCACTATCCATTTTCATGTTAAGGGTTGACAATTTGAGTCATTCCCTAGTTTTGCCCACTTGTGTCTATGGGTAGTACCCGTGACAGGGGTCCTAGCCTTTTTTAAGTGTTTTTAATCATGTACTGTTTACTTATCCTTTTTTGCACTGTGTCAAATAAATAAAATACTATATGTTAATCTGCATACCTGAGTGCTCCCATACGGGTTACTTTTTTCTCTTTTCACTCATACTATTTACAACCCGTGAGCACCGCCAATTCTTACTGATGTAAAGTTATTTATTGGCTTATGGTGGCATTAATATTGCAAAAGTAGATGCGAGGTTTTTTTCCCCACCTTCCCCCCCTTTTTCCCCCCGTTATTTGAACATATATATATATATATATATATATATATATATATACTGTAAATATTCCTGTATATTCATTTGCATGTCTTAGACAGGTCTGCAACCCTGTCTTTCACCATTATCTTTAACCTTAATAGTCATATATATATATATATATATATATATACATATATATATATTTATATATATATATACATACACATGTAGTATGTATATATATATATATATCATACTATATGTATATATATAGTCTGTTTTATACACACATACACGTGTGTGTGTGTGTGTGTGTGTATATGTGTGGGTGTGTATATATATATATATATATATATATATATATATATATATATATATATATATATATATGGTATAACCCAGAGGTGCGCAAAGTGGGGGGGGGGAGATTTTTTTGGGGGGGGGGTTGGCGCGGGCGGTTGCAGAGGCCCCGCGCACTTCCTCAAGGCATTAAAATTAAATGCCGGGGGATCACGTGAGGCCTCTGCAATGCTATTACTTACCTTGACTCTGCCGGCGTCACTCGTGTCCATGGCAACGCGGTGTTAAATTACGCCGCGGGGTCATGTGACGTCACCCTCGTCAAATGCCGCTGCAGGTCACGTAACGCCGCATCAAGGTAAGGGGGGGGGGGCGCGAGCACCAACAGAGGGAAGGCAGGGGGGCGAGCTGCAAAAGTTTGTGCTCCCCTGGTATAACCAATAAATAATATAGCTGATATAGCAATCTGGTTGTCGCTAGAGAGAGATTATAATGGCAGTGAGAAATAGTGGCCAGAATTAATAACAGTGCAATTACTAAAAAGTAGTTGTAATAAAATAATAATAAACACTATGCCTAAACACAATAAAAGTCCAGAAACCTAGCTCTAATAGCTATGTTATAACTCAATCATAAAAGGATCCAATTCGGGCGTCCTCTGGAGCCCTGGCAGCTCTCTTCAGGGAAACAACCACCTCCTCGATAGATATCTAAACAAAACAAAAAGAAGAGAAAGCGCCCGCTCCATGTGTAAATTTGGTTTAACAATTTCATTTCCTGGACAAGATAAAAATAACAAACTCACAAACGCCCGTTTGGTAAAAGCATTGTGTGAGACAGGCTCGGGCTCCGTGGTAATCCGGTGGTCAATCCGCAGCTCCAGACTTTGGACGATGACCGGGAAACTCGATAGGCTGCGCCCCTCGCAGTGTGGTCCTCCGGCAATCTGTAGTATGCAGTTGTGATTCCACTCTGTAATTCCGGTGTCTCGTCTTGGTTGCGTACCAACTTCCCTTCCCGGCGTCAAGACGGATAGTGTGGCAATAACGAGAACAAAGTACCTACGCGTTTCTTCAGCACACGGCCGATTTCATCAGGGGATAATGCTACAACTCACTCGTAATGGTTTTATAGTCCTACAGTCCAATTGGTAATGGCATAATAGATCACATGTGTTACTGATTTTAGATAATACAGTAATAGATTCTTGTATGACACACACAAACACACATATATATATATATATACACACATACGTATGTATGTATATATATATATATATATATATATATATATAATATATATATATACATATATATATGTGTGTGTATATGTGTATATATATATTTACACACACATATACACACACATAATGTTATAGGTTAGCGGTGCGTGAACTGGGGGGCGGGAGATTTGTCTGGGGGTGCGCGGGCGGGTGCATAGGTCCCGCGCTCCTCCCCAAGGCATTTAAATGAAATGCCGGGGATCACGTGAGGCCTCTGCAACAGTAACACTGACCGGGATTCAGACACGTCTCCATGGCAACGTGGCATCAAATGACACCGCGGTCATGTGACGTCACTCGACCCCGGAGTGTGCTGGCAGGTAGGAGAGGGGGCGCAAGACCGGGGGAGGCCAGGCAGGGGGACGCAGCTTCAGAAGTTTGCGCTCCCCTGTTATAGATTACCATGCCAACAAATTGTAATAGTGCTACAGGGATCAATAAATATTACATTTAATACTTAATTATTGTGATGTTTCTAATCTACTGTGTGTTACAAATAACATTAATATCTTACAACTGAATACATTGCAATAATGTGATACCTATTTATTTGTGATTTAAAGTGTGTTACATAGTGATAAATTATCTAATAAATAAATCTTAAACTAATCCCACACAGTGACTACTTAATTCTGTGAATAAATGTGTTTTTAATGTCATTACTATGAAGGAGATGAAGATATAGTGTATATATAAATTCCTACCTGCAAACGCCGTCTTAGCCTGTCAGAATACGCGCAGAGTGACCTGTCGTGACACGTCAGGTCACTCTGTAACCGAACCCGGATCTGTGACGCATATGTACTGAGGTGGGGTTGGATCCCCCACGGTTATTTCTTGTTTTATTAATAAATAATTTACTATATTTTAATCTCTGGTGCGCATTGTGTGCATTTTTCTTCTTGCCTGCACAGTGCTTCAGATGCTGCATCTGAAAAAATGCCGGTGGATCGGGATGTGAGGTAGGGAAGTGACGTCCGCGCCGGAACGTTATTGCCACGCCTCCAAATATTCATTGCCACACCCCCAAATCGCGCCGAAGCATACCCTGCAAAGCCATAAAAAAGCTCAGACTTCAGCAAGTGTATTGCAGCGTGTGCGCCTTCCCTCCGTCTGAAATACTATAGACGCAGCCTTATCGACGCTTACTAAATAGGCCCGTGTCTCTCTCTCTCTCTGTGTCTCTCTGTGTCTCTGTCTCTCTCTCTGTGTGTCTCTGTCTCTCTCTGTGTGTCTCTGTCTCTCTCTGTCTGTCTCTCTGTCTCTCTCTGTGTGTCTCTCTGTGTCTCTCTCTCTCTCTCTGTGTCTCTGTCTCTCTCTGTGTGTCTCTGTCTCTCTCTGTGTGTCTCTGTCTCTCTCTGTGTGTCTCTGTGTCTCTGTGTGTGTCTCTGTGTCTCTGTCTCTCTCTGTGTCTCTGTGTCTCTGTGTGTCTCTGTTTCTCTCTGTGTGTCTCTGTGTGTGTCTCTGTATCTCTGTCTCTCTCTGTGTCTCTGTGTGTGTCTCTGTGTCTCTCAAATCAAATCAGCTTGATTGGCATGTCAAAAAAACATTTCAGTATTGCCAAAGCATGAGTAATAGGGGGTGTGGGACAATGATTACACGAATACTAGGGGGTACGGTATAATGGTTATACAGTACATTACTTTTGTCTCTCTCTCTCTGGGCCTCATGCAGAGAGCATCGTTATTTCAAAATTCGCCATTTTTTGTACAATTTCGCGCAGAAACCGGCAGAAAATGGCGAGTTACGAAAAACGCGCCATTTTGTTTTTTCTATTGCTAAAACTCGCCTCGCGGCTGGCGAGAACCTCCGTCTCGCCATTTTTAAAACTCTCCGAATGCAGAGAGGTACGAACGGCATGTAGCGGCTGTTCGCGCCAGGGAAATGGCGCGATTTTCTCATTTTTGCCGCGCCAGGAAAAGTTGGCAATAAAATGGCGCTCGCCGCCTATAGCAAAGGGGGGAAAAAAGCCGCGATTTTTTTTTTACACATTTCTGAAGCGCGCATCTTTCCCATTCAAACTCGCCACACGCATCCATGTTAAACATAGCAGAATTCGCACTTTTCTGCATATGGAGAATAAAACTCTCCAAAAAAGCTACTTTTTATGAAATTCGCCAATTTGAAAATTCTATGCTCTCTGCATGAGGCCCTCTGTGTCTGTCTCTCTCTCATTCTCTGTGTCTCTCTCATTCTCTGTGTCTCTCTCATTCTCTGTGTCTCTCTCATTGTCTGTCTCTCTCTCATTGTCTGTCTCTCTCTCATTGTCTGTCTCTCTCTCATTCTCTGTCTCTCTCTCATTCTCTGTCTTTCTCTCATTCTCTGTGTCTCTCTCATTCTCTGTCTCTCTCTCATTCTCTGTCTGTCTCTCTCTCATTCTCTGTCTTTCTCTCATTCTCTGTCTCTCTCTCATTCTCTGTCTCTCTCTCTCATCCCTGTATGATAGGTATGTTCCAACTCTATTTTTTGCTCTTCTTTTCCGTTTGAGAGGAGGGAGTCCCTCACCTCTTCAGCCACACACCAGGAACGCTTTCAGACACTCGGAGAGGCGGATACAGTCGTGGATTGCAGGCACTGATTTATCTGGTAAGTACCGCAAACATGCTTGAACAAGGGTCGTAGACATTTTATTTGATGGTTTAGATTACCATTGTCTGTGGTTGTTAGTTATTGGTATTAGAGTTTTTTGATGTTGTTACGAATCAAGTACATTTTGAAGTAGTAATCCCCTCCGAACTGGGCATTCCTGGCCAATAATGCCCTGGCTGTAAGAGTTGAAGGGCCCAAGCAAAGCCCCCACCTCTATACACACTAACACTGCAGGGGCATCAAAGTGTCTCATTGTCATGGCAACGGGGGGTGTCACGTGATGTAATTTGTTTAATAAATTATTTTTTAAGGTGTCCCGGTTTTTCATTTTCGAAATCTGGTCACCCTACAGTATGTATTTATGCTGCATTCAGTGTTTAGGATATGCCGGGGGCGGGGCTTAGTATCAGGGACGGATGTAGTGTGTGTGTGTGTGTGTGTGTGTGTGTGTGTGTGTGTGTGTGTGTGTGTGTGTGTGTGTGTGTGTGTGTGTGTGTGTGTGTGTGTGTGTGTGTGTGTGTGTGTGTGTGTGTGTGTGTGTGTGTGTGTGTGTGTGTGTGTGTGTTCACCAGAAGGAAGGCTCACAGCTGGCAACTGAAACTGCCGGCAGACTGGAAAAAAGCCTCACTACTTCTGGCTCCCTCAGTGGCACTACAGGTAAGCCCCATGTCGCCTGTGTGTGTGACTGCCCCCTTCCCAGTCTGTGTGTGTGTGTCTGCCCCCTTCCCAGTCTGTGTGTGTGTCTGCCCCCCTCCCAGTCTGTGTGTGTGACTGCCCCCCTCCCAGTCTGTGTGTGTGACTGCCCCCCTCCCAGTCTGTGTGTGTGACTTCCGCCCCTCCCAGTGTGTGTGACTGCCTCCCCTCCCAGTCTGTGTGTGTGACTGCCCCCCTCCCAGTCTGTGTGTGTGACTGCCTGCCTCCCAGTCTGTGTGTGTGTGACTGCTCCCCTTTCCAGTCTGTGCAAGTGTGACTGCCCGCCTCCCAGTCTGTGTGTGTGACTGCCCCCCCTCCCAGTTTGTGTGTGTATGACTGCCTGCCTCCCAGTCTGTGTGTGTGACTGCCTCCCCTCCCAGTTTGTGTGTGTATGACTGCCCCCCTCCCAGTCTGTGTGTGTATGACTGCCCCACCTCCCAGTGTGTGTGACTGCCCCCCTCCCAGTGTGTGTGTGACTGCCCCCCCTCCCAGTGTGTGTGTGACTGCCCCCTCCCAGTGTGTGTGTGACTGCCCCCCCTCCCAGTGTGTGTGACTGCCCCCCTCCCAGTGTGTGTGTGACTGCCCCCCTCCCAGTGTGTGTGACTGCCTCCCCTCCCAGTGTGTGTGTGACTGCCCCCCCACCCAGTGTGGGTGTGTGACTGCCCCCCACCCAGTGTGGGTGTGTGACTGCCCCCCTCGCAGTGTGTGTGTGACTGCCCCCGCACCCAGTGTGTGTGTGTGTGTGTGACTGCCCCCTCCCAGTCTGTGTGTGTGTGACTGCCCCTCCCTCCCAGTGTGTGTGTGACTGCCCCCCTCCCAGTGTGTGTGTGACTACCCCCCTCCCAGTCTGTGTGTGTGTGACTGCCCCCCCTCCCAGTCTATGTGTGTGTGACTGCCCCCCCTCCCAGTCTGTGCGTGTGTGACTGCCCTCCCCCTCCCAGTCTGTGTGTGTGTGACTGCCCTCCCCCTCCCAGTCTGTGTGTGTGTGACTGCCCCTCTCCCAGTCTGTGTGTGTGTGACTGCCCCCCCTCCCAGTGTATGTTTGACTGCCCCGCTCCCAGTCTGTGTGTATGTGTGACTGCCCCTCCCTCCCAGTGTATGTGTGACTGCCCCCCCTCCCAGTCTGTTTGTGTGTGTGACTGCCCTCCCCCTCCCAGTCTGTGTGTGTGTGACTGCCCTCCCCCTCCCAGTCTGTGTGTGTGTGACTGCCCCTCTCCCAGTCTGTGTGTGTGTGACTGCCCCCCTCCCAGTGTATGTTTGACTGCCCCCCTCCCAGTCTGTGTGTATGTGTGACTGCCCCCTCCCAGTCTGTGTGTCTGTGTGTGTGTCTGTCTGCCCCCTGCCACTGTGTGATGCCCCTCTCCCAGTGTGTGTAAGTGCCCCCTCCAAGTCTGTGTGTGTGTGTGTCTGCCCCCTCCCATTCTCTGTGTGTGTGTGTGTCTGCCCCCCTCCCATTCTGTGTGTGTGTCTGCCCCCCTCCCATTCTGTGTTTGTGTGTGACTGCCCCCCCCCCAGTGTGTGTGTGACTGCCCCCTCCCAGTGTCTGTGTGTATCAGTGACAGAATGTATACAGACACCAACCCACTCACCCACGTGTCAGTCAGTCACCCACGTGTCAGTCAGTCACCCACCCATATGTCAGGCAGTCAGTCACCCACCCACGTGTCAGGCAGTCTAACATGTCAGTCAGTCACCCACCCACGTTTCAGTCAGTCACCCACCCACGTGTCAGGTAGTCAGTCACCCACCCACGTGTAAGGCAGTCAACCCAAGTGTCAGGCAGTCTCCCACCCACCCCCCCAAGTTTCAGGCAGTCGTACTGAGCCACTAATTGAGCCAGCTGTGCTGAAGTAGGGATATCCTAAAAACCTGGCCTGTGTGCGGCCCTCGAGGACTGGAGTTGTGCAGGCCTGCCCTAGAGAAAGTGCAGCGCACCATGATCCAGAGAAGAGGCAGGTCTGGCAAAAATCTATCTTTATTAGAAAGTCATAAAAACAAGGGATGCAACCCCACCCCACTCTGCCACATAACCAGGATGCTGACGCCCACCTGATGACGTCAGAGCTACCACATGGCGCCCCCTAGTGACGTCAGACGTCTAGGTCTAAATCCCTGGCAATACAGCATAGAGCTGTCTTGGAGGACTGCAGCCACAGCCACACATGGGGGAGTGTTCAGTCTGGGGAGAGGTGTGGCTGAGGCTGCAGTCCTCCAAGACAGCTCTATGCTGTATTGCCAGGGATTTAGACCTAGACGTCTGACGTCACTAGGGGGCGCCATGTGGTAGCTCTGACGTCATCAGGTGGGCGTCAGCATCCTGGTTATGTGGCAGAGCCGGGAGGGGTGAGTATCAGGGGGGGTGGTATATATTGTGACTGTTTCTTGTGTTTGGTAGCCTTCACCTTGAGAAAGGCTGTATTTGACTGCCGAAACGTTGGACTTTATGGCATATTAAACCTCCTTTGAATAAGACCGTGTGCCTGCTTCTTCTTCTTTGTCCGGCTACAGGAAGGGTCAGGAGACAGGGAGGACAGAGGCAGGAGAACCCCATCTGGCTCCGGCCTTGCCTGTCCCTACGAATACAAACATACAACCCCTCACTGAATAACATAGCCCTAACCCCATGTAATAATCCTGGGTGTAAACAAAATAATGGTTTTATGAATATTGTAATGGTTTATTAGGGACCTAGGAGGTGGCCAGTGGGGCTGTTATGTGTATTTGTGTTTATTGTGGGTAGCGGGGGTGGGTGAACCGGGTATTGGCCCCAAGGATGGGTGTTTAGGCCTACCGGGTGGGGGGGTAGTGGGAGGGGTTAACCCCTTCATTACCTTAGCGGTATTAACCGCTAAGTTAAAGAAGAGGTTAAGTCATCCCCCAACCCCCTGGCAAGGCCTAAACACCCAGCCAGGGCCAAATACCACCTTCTCCCACCCCCGCTACCCACAATAAGCCTGGCACGGGTGTATAACCCCTTCATTGCCTTGGCGGTAATGAAGTTGCCTGTAAATGCATTTTTTATGCATGGGATTCATGCCGGGGTTCTCTGATGCTGATATTAATGGATATCAGCTCCGGGATACATGCATTTTATTTTCATCGCAGCTTCACCCCACCTTCTTGCCTACTTTTGTGGCGGGACAATTTGGAGAAGAAACAGCAATTTTAAAGTGGCTGATCAGGGCTTATAGAATTGAGCGTGTTTGAAAAACTGGCGATCAGTGCCGAAAAGTGGCTTATCACCGCGCATCTGCAGATTTTATTTATTTATTTATTTTCCGGCAAAAAAAAAACGGTTATTTTTGCTCTAATCGCCAGCTTCTCTGGGCTTACTGAATCGCTGTAGGCGATTACTGCATGAGGGCCTTAGGGAGGATTTGTTCCTGTAAAGTACACCTAGTTTGGCATAGGATTTGGATGTCAGGGTATCAATGTGCAACCCAAATGTTAAATGGGAGTTGAACTATATGCCCAGATATTTCAAACCAGTAACAGGGGCTAGGATGGTATTAGAGCTGGTTTTTATCTGAAGCTCTGTGGTAGCTTTAGCAATTTAGCTCTGGTCCCAAATACCATTGTTACAGTCTTGTCAGTGTTTAAAATCAGTTTGTTTTGGGAAATCCAGTTTCAAGTCTCAAAAAATCAGATTGAAGTATGTGTTCAAGGTCAGAGAGGCGAGGGCTGCGTGCATATAGGATAAGATCTAAGGCCTCTCACAATAACCCGTTAGGAATATAAATTCCTCATCTATCCGACATAAGTATAAAATATACTCTACCTAGACCCCTAATACAGAGTTACCCACCTTATACGGGAGCAGCTGCCAGACGAGTATAGTAAATGTATCTTATTTCTTTTGCCACTGGAAGGCAGCGTGGAGTTACACGGAGTGGCGCCCGTAAGGACGACGTGCCAGTTAGGCGGAAGGAGACGCGCACACACTTTTATGTGACACGGATATATTTGGGGAGGGATTTTGTAGTCTGAGTGAGAAAATTGATATTTTGTCACAATGGAAAAATGGAAAAATTAACCATTTAAATATGCACAGATTTTATCCCACTTTTGGAAATTAGGGATGTTGCCTAAAAGTTTGAGAATGCATAAAGTGCCACCCCTGGGCTTTAATGAAGCAGCATTTGTGGGATAACAGGAACAGCATTCTGTATAAAGGTATTTTGGGCTCGATATAAATAATTGAAGCCAAAAACTAATATTAAGGGGCCTATGCAGAGAGCAGCGCGAACGGAAATTTCGGCGTTTTTAGCGCTATATGGCTATAATAAGGTTGGAAATGTTAAATGGGAGTTGAACTATATGCCCAGATATTTCAAACCAGTAACAGGGGCTAGGATGGTATTAGAGCTGGTTTTTATCTGAAGCTCTGTCATTGGCAGCTTTAGCAATTTAGCTCTGGTCCCAAATACCATTGTTACAGTCTTGTCAGTGTTTAAAATCAGTTTGTTTTGGGAAATCCAGTTTCAAGTCTCAAAAAATCAGATTGAAGTATGTGTTCAAGGTCAGAGAGGCGAGGGCTGCGTGCATATAGGATAAGATCTAAGGCCTCTCACAATAACCCGTTAGGAATATAAATTCCTCATCTATCCGACATAAGTATAAAATATACTCTACCTAGACCCCTAATACAGAGTTACCCACCTTATACGGGAGCAGCTGCCAGACGAGTATACAGTAGTAAATGTATCTTATTTCTTTTGCCACTGGAGGGCAGCGTGGAGTTACACGGAGTGGCGCCCGTAAGGACGACGTAAGGCGGAAGGAGAAGCGCACACACTTTTATGTGAAACGGATATATTTGGGGAGGGATTTTGTAGTCTGAGTGAGAAAATTGATATTTTGTCACAATGGAAAAATGGAAAAATTAACCATTTAAATATGCACAGATTTTATCCCACTTTTGGAAATTAGGGATGTTGCCTAAAAGTTTGAGAATGCACAAAGTGCCACCCATGGGCTTTAATGAAGCAGCATTTGTGGGATAAAGGGAACAGCATTCTGTATAAAGGTATTTTGGGCTCGATATAAATAATTGAAGCCAAAAACTAATACAGCTAAACCCCGTTATAACGCGCCTCGTTATACCGCGATTCGGTTATAACGCGGTTTTCCCGTGGCTCCCGTTTTAAAAAAAAAAAAAAAAAAATACATTTAAAAAAAAAAATAAATTTTACATTTTTTTTTTTGCACACTGCACTCACTCACTGCACACACACTGCTCATTGCTCACACTGCCACACTGCACACACACTGCACACTGCACACACACTGCTCATTGCTCACACTGCACACACTCACTGCACACACACTGCTCATTGCTCACACTGCCACACTGCACACACACTGCACACTGCACACACACTGCTCATTGCTCACACTGACACACTGCACACACACTGACACACTGCACACACACTGCACACACTCACACACACTCACACACACTCACACACACTCACACCCACCCACACACACTTACGCACACTTACGCACACTCACGCACACTTACAGACACTCTCACACACACACACACACACTTACACACACTTACACACACTTAGACACTCACAGACACTCACACACACTTACACACACTCACACACACTCACACACACTCACACACACTTAGACACTCAGACACTCACAGACACTCACAGACACTCACAGACACTCACACACACTTACACACACTTACACACACTTACACACACTCAGACACTTACACACACTCACAGACACTTACACACACTCACACACACTTAGACACACTTAGACACACTTAGACACTCACAGACACTCACAGACACTCACACACACTTACACACACTTACACACACACTCAGACACTTACACACACTCACAGACACTTACACACACTCACAGACACTTACACACACTTAGACACTCACAGACACTCACAGACACTCACAGACACTCACACACACTTACACACACTTACACACACACTCAGACACTTACACACACTCACAGACACTTACACACACTCACACACCCATATACACACACACACACACTTTCTCTCCCATATATACATACACACACACTCTCTCACTCTACACAGACGGGGGGTGGGGTCGGAGCAGAGGAAAGGCCGCGACCAGCACCACCACCCGCTCCCCCCCCTCCTCCCGCGCAGGCAGCGGGAGCACCGGGGACAGCGGTGGGGAGAAGAAACCCCCCGCTACAACCTCCATGCAGGCAGCGGGATCTCAGGTAAGCGGCGACCTGAGGGACATCCCCGCTCCCATCTCCTGCCCCGCGGCCTGTCCCGCGGTGACAGGGGGAAGCGGGGACAGGAGAGACATCCCCGCTCCCATCTCCTGCCCCGCGGCCTGTCCCGTGGTGACAGGGGGAAGCGGGGACAGGAGAGACATCCCCGCTCCCATCTCCTGCCCCGCGGCCTGTCCCGCGGTGACAGGGGGAAGCGGGGACAGGAGGGACATCCCCACTCCCATCTCCTGCCCCGCGGCCTGTCCCGCGGTGACAGGGGGAAGCGGGGACAGGAGGGACATCCCCGCTCCCATCTCCTGCCCCGCGGCCTGTCCCGCGGTGACAGGGGGAAGCGGGGACAGGAGAGACATCCCCGCTCCCATCTCCTGCCCCGCGGGCTGTCCCGCGGTGACAGGGGGAAGCGGGGACAGGAGAGACATCCCCGCTCCCATCTCCTGCCCCGCGGCCTGTCCCGCGGTGACAGGGGGAAGCGGGGACAGGAGAGACATCCCCGCTCCCATCTCCTGCCCCGCGGCCTGTCCCGCGGTGACAGGGTGAAGCGGGAACAGGAGAGACATCCCCGCTCCCATCTCCTGCCCCGCGGCCTGTCCCGCGGTGACAGGGGGAAGCGGGGACAGGAGGGACATCCCCGCTCCCATCTCCTGCCCCGCGGCCTGTCCCGCGGTGACAGGGGGAAGCGGGGACAGGAGGGACATCCCCGCTCCCATCTCCTGCCCCGCGGGCTGTCCCGCGGTGACAGGGGGAAGCGGGGACAGGAGAGACATCCCCGCTCCCATCTCCTGCCCCGCGGGCTGTCCCGCGGTGACAGGGGGAAGCGGGGACAGGAGGGACATCCCCGCTCCCATCTCCTGCCCCGCGGGCTGTCCCGCGGTGACAGGGGGAAGCGGGGAGCGGAGGGACATGCCCGCTCCCATCTCCTGTCCCGCGGGATGAATATGCGCTAAAGCGCGGCGGCCATTTTTTTTTCCGCGACCCCGTTAGTAACGCGGTGGTCTTGGGGTGGACCCCGAGACCCGCGTTATAACGGGGTTTAGCTGTATTTGTATTGTGTCCGCTGTGTAGAGCATTGCGCAGGTTTTGCATCTTGGGTCCTGGCATGGTTTTGTCCCGCATTCAGTTGTACTGCTGAATACTTTACTCCTCACCATAATATTCTTGAGATTATGGGGTTGTCTGTATGATAATAAGGGTGTTTCAGGGAAGACCTGTTGCAGTCTTGTATCTTCCTGGAGGATGGGTTGTAGTTTCCTGGCGATCTTGCGTAGGGCTCCTAGGTGTGGGTTATATGTGACCACCAAAGGTACCCTGTCGCTTGTCTCCTTCTGTTTGTATTCAAGGAGATCACTTCTTGGTATTCTGGTGGCCATATATATATATATATATATACTGTAAATATTCCTGTATATTCATTTGCATGTCTTAGACAGGTCTGCAACCCTGTCTTTCAACATTATCTTTAACCTTAATAGTCGTATATATATATATATATATATACATATATATATATATATATATATACATATATATATATATTTATATATATATATACATACACATATAGTATGTATATATATATATCATACTATATGTATATATATAGTCTGTTTTATACACACATACACGTGTGTGTGTGTGTATATGTGTGTGTGTGTATATATATATATATATATATATATATATATATATGGTATAACCCAGAGGTGCGCAAAGTGGGGGGGGGGGAGATTTTTCGGGGGAGGGGGGTTGGCGCGGGCGGTTGCAGAGGCCCCGCGCACTTCCTCGAGGCATTAAAATTAAATGCCGGGGGATCACGTGAGGCCTCTGCAATGCTATTACTTACCTTGACTCTGCCGGCGTCACTCGTGTCCATGGCAACGCGGTGTTAAATTACGCCGCGGGGTCATGTGACGTCACCCTCGTCAAATGCCGCTGCAGGTCACGTAACGCCGCATCAAGGTAAGGGGGGGGGGGCGCGAGCACCAACAGAGGGAAGGCAGGGGGGCGAGCTGCAAAAGTTTGTGCTCCCCTGGTATAACCAATAAATAATATAGGTGATATAGCAATCTGGTTGTCGCTAGAGAGAGATTATAATGGCAGTGAGAAATAGTGGCCAGAATTAATAACAGTGCAATTACTAAAAAGTAGCTGTAATAAAATAATAATAAACACTATGCCTAAACACAATAAAAGTCCAGAAACCTAGCTCTAATAGCTATGTTATAACTCAATCATAAAAGGATCCAATTCGGGCATCCTCTGGAGTCCTGGCAGCTCTCTTCGGGGAAACAACCACCTCCTCGATAGATATCTAAACAAAACAAAAAGAAGAGAAAGCGCCCGCTCCATGTGTAAATTTGGTTTAACAATTTCATTTCCTGGACAAGATAAAAATAACAAACTCACAAACATCCGTTTGGTAAAAGCATTGTGTGAGACAGGCTCGGGCTCCGTGGTAATCCGGTGGTCAATCCGCAGCTCCAGACTTTGGACGATGACCGGGAAACTCGATAGGCTGCGCCCCTCGCAGTGTGGTCCTCCGGCAATCTGTAGTACTGCACCGACACACTTTATTCGAGCAAATACCCAGTATGTACCTGGCAGATACCTGGAATGCGCCGCTCCTCACCTCTGACAAGCCCCGTTGCGTTTGCCTTCCCAGCCTGGGTTCATGCCTGGCTGACGGGCGGCTGATCTGTTAAATGATAATGATTAGGATTTAATAGGCTGCAATGCTTCGCGTGTCTACCAGATGGCATAAATTCATGAATTGTAATGCAGTATATATATATATTCTGTGCAGTATTGCAGCCAGCGGGAATAAAATGCTTCAATCCCTGCCTGGAAAATACCTCAATGCACTCGGGCAGAAAACAGTCACAAACCTCAATACACCCGGGTATACCCGAATTCGTGGGACTAGCCGAGTTCGAATAAAGTGTGTCGCCAGTGTATGCAGTTGTGATTCCACTCTGTAATTCCGGTGTCTCGTCTTGGTTGCGTACCAACTTCCCTTCCGGCGTCAAGACGGATAGTGTGGCAATAACGAGAAGAAAGTACCTACGCGTTTCTTCAGCACACGGCCGATTTCATCAGGGGATAATGCTACAACTCACTCGTAATGGTTTTATAGTCCTACAGTCCAATTGGTAATGGCATAATAGATCACATGTGTTACTGATTTTAGATAATACAGTAATAGATTCTTGTATGACACACACACACACATATATATATATATACACACATACGTATACACACACATACATATATATATTTACACACACACACATACATACATACATATAAAACGGTCTTCTTCGGAGAGAAGAAGATATATATATGTATATATAAATATATATACATATATATATATGTGTGTGTGTATATGTGTATATATATATTTACACACACATATACACACACATATACACACACATAATGTTATAGGTTAGCGGTGCGTGAACTGGGGGGCGGGAGATTTGTCTGGGGGTGCGCGGGCGGGTGCAGAGGTCCCGCGCTCCTCCCCAAGGCATTTAAATGAAATGCCGGGGATCACGTGAGGCCTCTGCAACAGTAACACTGACCGGGATTCAGACACGTCTCCATGGCAACGCGGCATCAAATGACACCGCGGGGTCATGTGACGTCACTCGACCCCGGAGCGTCATTTGCCGCAGCTGGCAGGTAGGAGAGGGGGCGCAAGACCGGGGGAGGCAAGGCAGGGGGACGCAGCTTCAGAAGTTTGCGCTCCCCTGTTATAGATTATCATGCCAACAAATTGTAATAGTGCTACAGGGATCAATAAATATTACATTTAATACTTAATTATTGTGATGTTTCTAATCTACTGTGTGTTACAAATAACATTAATATCTTACAACTGAATACATTGCAATAATGTGATACCTATTTATTTGTGATTTAAAGTGTGTTACATAGTGATAAATTATCTAATAAATAAATCTTAAACTAATCCCACACAGTGACTACTTAATTCTGTGAATAAATGTGTTTTTAATGTCATTACTATGAAGGAGATGAAGATATAGTGTATATATAAATTCCTACCTGCAAACGCCGTCTCAGCCTGTCAGAATACGCGCAGAGTGACCTGTCGTGACACGTCAGGTCACTCTGTAACCGAACCCGGATCTGTGACGCATATGTACTGAGGTGGGGTTGGATCCCCCACGGTTATTTCTTGTTTTATTAATAAATAATTTACTATATTTTAATCTCTGGTGCGCATTGTGTGCATTTTTCTTCTTGTCTGCACAGTGCTTCAGATGCTGCATCTGAAAAAATGCCGGTGGATCGGGATGTGAGGTAGGGAAGTGACGTCCGCGCCGGAACGTTATTGCCACGCCTCCAAATATTCATTGCCACGCCCCCAAATCGCACCCGAAGCATACCCTGCAAAGCATTAAAAAAGCTCAGACTTCAGCAAGTGTATTGCAGTGTGTGCGCCTTCCCTCCGTCTGAAATACTATAGACGCAGCCTTATCGACGCTTACTAAATAGGCCCGTGTCTCTCTCTCTCTCTCTGTGTCTCTCTCTCTCTCTCTCTGTGTGTGTGTCTGTCTCTCTCTGTGTGTCTCTGTCTCTCTCTGTGTGTCTCTGTGTGTGTCTCTGTGTCTCTGTCTCTCTCTGTGTCTCTGTGTCTCTGTCTCTCAAATCAAATCAGCTTTATTGGCATGACAAAAGAACATTTCAGTATTGCCAAAGCGTGAGTAATAGGGGGTGTGGGACAATGATTACACGAATACTAGGGGGTACGGTATAATGGTTATACAGTACATTACTTTTGTCTCTCTCTCTCTCTCTGTGTCTCTCTCTCATTCTCTGTCTCTCTCTCATTCTCTGTCTCTCTCTCATTCTCTGTCTCTCTCATTCTCTGTCTCTCTCTCATTCTCTGTCTCTCTCATTCTCTGTCTCTCTCTCTCTCTGTGTCTCTCTCTCATTCTCTGTCTCTCTCTCATTCTCTGTCTCTCTCTCTCTGTGTCTCTCTCTCATTCTCTGTCTCTCTCTCATTCTCTGTCTCTCTCATTATCTGTCTCTCTCTCATTCTCTGTCTCTCTCTCATTCTCTGTCTCTCTCTCTCATCCCTGTATGATAGGTATGTTCCAACTCTATTTTTTGCTCTTCTTTTCCGTTTGAGAGGAGGGAGTCCCTCACCTCTTCAGCCACACACCAGGAACGCTGGATTGCTTTCAGACGCTCGGAGAGGCGGATACAGTCGTGGATTGCAGGCACTGATTTATCTGGTAAGTACCGCAAACATGCTTGAACAAGGGCCGTAGACATTTTATTTGATGGTTTAGATTACCATTGTCTGTGGTTGTTAGTTATTGGTATTAGAGTTTTTTGATGTTGTTACGAATCAAATACATTTTGAAGTAGTAATCCCCTCCGAACTGGGCATTCCTGGCCAATAATGCCCTGGCTGTAAGAGTTGAAGGGCCCAAGCAAAGACCCCACCTCTATACACACTAACACTGCAGGGGCATCAGAGTGTCTTGTTGTCATGGCAACGGGGGGTGTCACGTGATGTAATTTGTTTAATAAATTATTTTTTAAGGTGTCCCGGTTTTTCATTTTCGAAATCTGGTCACCCTATGTATTTATGCTGCATTCAGTGTTGTAATGTGCTGTAATTGGGTTACATGGCGTACATAGTGTATATACCGCATTCATGGTAAGTGCTGTATGTGGATTATAAAGTGTATATATGCTGCATTCAGGGTTATAAGGTCGTTTATAGTGTATATACTGCATTCACGGTTACGTGCGGCATGTGGAGTATAAGGTGTATATATGCTGCATTCAGTGTTATAATGTGCTTTAAGTGGGTTACATGGCGGGTATAGTGGATATTCTGCATTCAAGGTTACGCGCCGTATTGGATTATAACGGGTATATATGCTACAGTCAGTGTTATAATGTGCGGTATTTGGGTTACAGGGGTGTATACGGTACCGCAGTGGTGGTGGCGTGCTGTATTTGGATTATATGGTATACACTGCAATCATGGTTACGTGCTGGGTTCTGAATATAATGTTTATAGACCACATGCGCGGTTACATGACGGGTTTGGATTATATGGCGTATATGCTGCATGCTTGGCTTCGGGCCATTGCGTGGAGCATATGGTGTGTGTATATACTGCCTTTGGGGGTCATGTGCTATATTGGTCCAGCGTTACATGCTACATTCAGAACGACGTGGGGTATACGGTGCGTTATGCTGCAGGCAGAGGTATAACATGTGTAGGGGTTAATCTCACTTCCTGTTCAGCGCAGGCCCTGGTAGGGCATGGGTAATCCCTCTTCCTGTTCAGCACTTGGCTCCCTCTATCGTATGGGTAATCCCTCTTCCTGTTCAGCACTTGGCTCCCTCTATTGTATGGGTAATCCCATTTCCTGTTTAATATACGGCCCTGCGGTTGTATGGGTAATCCCAGTTCCTGTTTAACACACGGCCCTGCTATTGTATGGGTAACCCCCCACTTCCTGTTCAGCACATGGCCCTGCTATGGACGGGTAACCCCCCACTCCCTGTTCAGCACAGGGCCGCATGCCTCTGGTTTGGTGTGGGTAATCCCACTTCCTGTTCAGCGCATGGCCAGGGATGGTGCGGGTAATCCCACTCCCTGACTGGGCACGATCAGGAAGATATGCTGGTATAGCAAATATGCATGCGGGAAGGGGGTAAAGGGGCGGTTGCAAATAGCAGGCCTAACGCCCCTTCTTCGGTTAGCAGGAGGTCCCATGTATCGATGATAACATATCAATTCATGTTTCTTTCAGTCAGTTTCGGTACCTCGTGCGAGTAGCAATTCAGTTTTCATCCGGATCGGATCCGCCTCCGTCGACCCTCGATACTTCCCATACTCACAGAAAAACCCAGTAGACGGAACACATAGTTAAATCACGCAAATTGAAATCACACTCCCGCGACACTTAGCGCATCAATCAGAATGTACTTCGTAGACAAAATCATACAACTGCAGGCTGACGCGCGAAGCAAGGAAGAAGGCTGGTTCCAGAGGCAGCTGTTGATGCTCATGCACCGGCAGAGTCACCAGCAGTAGTGACACCAGCGATAAGCGCAGCGCCAGTTCTAGCAACGCTAATCGCATCAGCAGCGGCGATAGCTCCAGCTATAGCGACAGTCGTAGCGCCTGCATTGGGGGCGGCGCCAGCGGTAGCGACACCTGTAGTTCCAGCAGCGGCAGTGGCCGCGGTTCCCCCGCAGGCGGTTAACAACACACCTCTAGGGGCCGGTGGGCAGGCCGGGCTAGTGGACTCACCATCCTCCATGCTCCCCCTCCCTCAGGCGGCACCCGCCTCAGAGGAGCTAGCCAAGGATAAGAGGATGCCCGATGCGGCATATAAGGTCTCTTATACATCCAGACCTAGCTCAGTGGGCTTGCACTTGCTGAAAGAGGTGAAGGACAAGATATGGGCCGGGGAGTACGTAGATATATTATCTCTGCTACCAGGCTACAGGGAGGCGTTGGCCGCGTCCTCAAAGACGGGGGAAGCGAAGAAGGTGGATGTGGAAAAGAGGCTTTTCCCACACACCTTTCGCAATTGGTCTAAGGCATTTGTTATCCTGGCTGGAGTAATTGGGGAGAAGGATCCCCAGGCGTGCGCATCGCTCTTTACGTATCACGACATGATCGAGGAAGCACACCACACGTACGGGGGAACGGGTTGGTGGACATATGACCAGTGCTTTAGGCAATCAATAAAGGCCCAAGAGGTGGTGATACCATGGAACGTCAAGGGTGTCAACCTTTATCTGCAGTTTGTGTCTGGGGGCGGGGCAGATTCCTTTCGAGGGTGCGGCACCGGAGGTAGGGGGACATGGCGGAATAACGTACCAGGGACTAGCCAGTCGCTGCGCACCAACTCGGGCGTCTGTTGGCCGTTTAACCTGTCCAACTGCACGTACGACAACTGCCGTTTCCAACACATCTGCTCCTTTTGCGGCGGCCACCACGCCCAGGCAAAGTGTTTTAAGAAGGGCGGTCGCAGGGGGAGGGGCGCAGGGCGGACGTTTGGACACGAGGGCAGCGACACCAATAATCGTCGCCAATTTGGCACCGTGGCTAGCAAGGTATCCCAATAGGGAAGCAGCCCAGCTACTCTTAGCTGGGTTTAAGGAGGGGTTTAGGATCCCGTTTGAATATCAAGCGGGATCTGAGTTTAGTCGGAACTTGAAATCGGTCAGGACACACGGTGACGTAGCTAGGGAGAAAGTCTGGAAGGAAGTCCAATTGGGAAGGATGGCTGGCCCCTTCGAGTCCCCTCCCTTGCCTAATCTCAGGATTTCCCCATTGGGAGTGGTCCCCAAAAAAAGAGGCTGGGGAGTATAGGTTGATACAACACCTATCCTACCCCGAGGGGTCGTCGGTAAACGACGGCATTGACAGGGAGTTGTGTTCGGTGTCTTACGCGAACTTCGATCAAGCCGCAGCGCTGGTGGAAAGGATGGGAGAAGGGGCTCTAATGTCAAAAGCTGACATCAAATCGGCCTTCAGACACTTGCCAGTCCACCCCGAGTGCTTTCATTTGCTAGGCTGCATGCTCGAAGGTCAGTACTACATAGACTTATGCTTACCAATGGGAGGGGCGCTTTCTTGTTTTTATTTCGAGACATTTAGCACCTTCCTAGAATGGGTGGCCCGGAAGAGGGTGCAGGCAGCGGGGGTCATGCACTACTTGGACGACTTCCTTTTTGTTGGCCCCAGGGGTTCGGACTTATGCGCTAGGTGGCTGTTTGAATTTTCAGCCCTGGCGCGTGAGTTCGGCGTTCCTTTGGCCGACGAGAAGACGGTGCGGCCAACAACCACTCTTACCTTTTTGGGCATAGAAATCGACTCTGAGGCGATGGAGTACAGGCTCCCTCCGGAGAAGCTGGTCGCCCTAAGCAGGCTTCTCCGCGAATTCATAGCTCTCAAGAAAACATCATTGAGGCACTTCCAGGCGCTGCTAGGCCACTTAGTATTCGCAGCGCGCGTAATGCCGGCTGGGAGGGTTTTCGCCAGGCGCCTCTCCGCAGCAACGGTCGGGGTGAGACGACCCAACCACTTCATCCGCATCACCGCCGAAATCCGAAAGGACTTGACGGTGTGGCTGCGTTTTTTAAAGGATTATAACGGCAGAACCTTGTGGCGAGGTCCCCCATCCAACAACACAGAATTGCAGTTGTTTACAGACGCCTCAGGGTCAGTCGGTTTTGGGGCCTACTTCGGTGGGGCATGGTGCGCGGAGCGGTGGCCTCCCCACTGGCGGGGGACGCCGCTCATTAAGAACTTGGCGTTCTTGGAACTATTTCCCTTGCTCGTCGCAGTGCGCCTGTGGGGTCACTTATTCGCGAATAAGCAAGTAATTTTTTGGACAGACAACATGGGTGTAGTGGAAGCCGTGAACAATTTCGGCTCACGCTCCCCGCCGGTGCTGTCCCTTCTGCGCTGTTTCGTACTGGCATGCTTGCAATTGAACATAGCGTTCAAGGCTCGACATGTCCCGGGGGTGGTGAATAACATTGCTGATGCCTTATCCCGGTTACAGATGGCGCTGTTTCGGAGACTGGCCCCCGAGGCGGACCTAATCGGCAGTCCATGCCCTGCAGACCTTTGGGTGCTGGCGACGACCCAGTGACCTCGTTGGTACGATCATCGCTGGCTCCGGGTACGTGGCGGGCCTATTCGGCAGCGTGGCGCGATTATCAAAGTCTGGCAGGGGAATTGGGTCCGACGTATTGGGAGTCGGGACCTTGCTATCATTTGTCCTAAACTTAAGGGCAAGGGTTTTAGCGGGAGGATCCATAGGGAAAAAAGTGACAGGGGTCTCCTTCTTTTTGCAGCTAGAGGGCAAGGGGGACCCAACGAAGGCATTTATCATCAAAAGGGTCCCAGCTGGGTTAACAAAGGGGACGGCGACAAATGACAGCAGAAGGCCAGTGACACCAGCGATATTAGAAGGTTTAATGCAGGCCACAGACAGAGTGTGCCTATCGGGGTTCGAGGCGAAACTTTTCCGGCTGACGTTTGCATTGGCCTTCTTCGCAGCACTGCGAGCCGGGGAGCTGGTGTGCGCGTCGCGCAAAGGCGAGGGAGGGATGCAGTTTGAGGACATAGTCTTAGGGGAAGGGTGGGTCAAACTACACGTGAAAAGGTCAGGGAGGGGAGCGGGGATATCTTTGCTAGGGCTACCAGGGACCAAATTTTGCCCAGTGAGCACGCTCAGGGAATACTTGACATGCAGGCCAGACGGTCAGGGCCCCCTGCTGCTTCACGCGGACGGGGTACCGTTATCTAGATTCCAGTACCTGCGGGTTTTCCGCATGTGCCTAAGACACCAGGGCCTCGAAGAGGCACAATACGGGACACATTCGTTCCGGATTGGGGCGGCAACGGAGGCATCACGCGCAGGGCTGTCAGTAGCTGCGATACAAAAGATAGGGCGATGGAAGTCTAACAGATACCGGTCCTATATCAGGCCCGCATTATCTGGGATTTAGCGTGCTTGGATAAACCCCCTCATCCTCTTTATACCTTCACAGACGCCGCACCCACTTGGATAATCGGAGACTCGCTTATACACTGGGCAGAGAAGCGGGCTGTCAAACGCCCATGCGGGGCTAACCTCTGGTTGCAAACGGAGGAGGCAAATGTGGTATGGGGGGGAGGTTGGGGGCTGCGGTGGGCTCAGTTGCTCCCGCGGCTAATGGTGATGGGCAGGGATAGGAGGGCGCCGCAGATCTTGCTCCTCCACGTCGGGGGCAACGACCTGGCCGCTCGACGCTACTTCAAGCTGGTTAATTCAATAAAACACGACCTGGCCCTCATACTCACCAGTTGGCCAGAAGTACAGATCGTTTGGTCGGACATATTGTGCAGGAGAGTGTGGAGGGGCCATCGACCGAGCGCGGGTCAAACTGAACAAGATGGTGGGGAAGTTTGTGATGCAGTGTGGGGGATGGCAGATCACCCATCACGAGTTTGACTACAAGTCAACCGGCCTGTTCCGGGCCGACGGCACACACTTATCCGAGATAGGGGCGGACTTGTTCAATAACGATTTGCAGGAGGGGCTGGAGAGGGTCCTTGCGGGGTTGGCGGCACGGTCTAATTTAAGGAGGTTTAAATAGAGCCGTGAGTGGCGGCAGTTCGGGGGTAAGTGCTTGTCCTTGCCAGATGGGCTCGGGGCGGGCGTCGCCCGGGGGTAGGAGCGATTGGGCGGGGTCAAGCTAACGTGACATCCGGGAACCCACTCGCGACAACGGCCGGCTCTTTAGGGGTCGGCCGGGTACGGGGGCAGCAGGCCAAGGCCTGGCTGACCCTCTGACCCCACTCTGGCTTGGACTAGCGCTTACTCCAGTATTATGATTGTTAATAAACAAAGCCGCGGCCTTTTATACCTCCAAACTGAGTCTGTCATTACTTGTCTGTTATATGTGGGTACCATTTCCAAGTGGGAGGGGGTCCCTCGCATCCTCCCTGGTCAAGCAATCCCTCCAGCCAATTAGCCGAGGGAAGCCCCCCTCCCCCCTCACCTCGCTGGGATCTCTGGGCCGCCGTCGCGGCCCCCCCTGGGGGGGGGGGGGGACAGGCCTAGGGCAGTACAAAAGAGGCAGCCGGGAGCTGAATCTTCCATTCTGCTCCCGGTCTGCTGCGAAGTTCCCACCCACCCACCCCATTAGCAAGACAGTCGGGGGCAGGCGCTTGCCCCCGGCCACTCCGTGGAGTATTTACAATTCCCTTGGTGATAAGCTGTCTGCACTACCTGTAAGCTGTAACATGTACCATCATATTTTACAGGGCAGTGTCCGAAGACCTCCCGAGAAACAAAGGACTGAAGTTCCTTCAGGAGGCTCCAGTTGGTCATTTTGCCACCGTCGCGGCGGCAGTTCGGGGGTAAGTGCTTGTCCTTGCCAGATGGGCTCGGGGCGGGCGTCGCCCGGGGGTAGGAGCGATTGGACGGGGTCAAGCTAACGTGACACCCGGGAACCCACTCGCGACAACGGCCGGCTCTTTAGGGGTCGGCCGGGTACGGGGGCAGAAGGCCAAGGCCTGGCTGACCCTCTGACCCCACTCTGGCTTGGACTAGCGCTTACTCCAGTATTATGATTGTTAATAAACAAAGCCGCGGCCTTTTATACCTCCAAACTGAGTCTGTCATTACTCGTCTGTTATATGTGGGTACCTGTTCCAAGTGGGAGGGGGAGGGGGTCCCTCGCAGCCTCCCTGGTCATGCAGGAGACAGAAAGGTAGATAGAGACACAGACAGAGAGCTACCAGAGAAGGTGTTACATGGGTGAGTGCTGAGTTATTACTGTGACTCTCTGATGCTAACATGACATTAGGTTCTGGGCTCTGCGTCCCACACATGATGAACACCATGACTGTATAAAACTGAGGGGTACATATATGTATATATATATATATAGCAACTGTAAATATTACTGTATGTTCATTTGCATGTCTTAGACAGGTCTGCAACCTTGTCTTTCCCCATTGTCACCCAGCATACAGCGCTTCCACTGCAGCAAGGGATTCTGGGAAATGACATGCAAATGAGCACTCAGTGCCACCTTTTGTCTCAAGCTCGTATTACACAAGCCAATCCTCAAGCCAATGCATGCTGTTTTAAACACAGCTTTTAGACAGAGGCTGGGATGAGATGCAAAGCCATTAAACCCACTCACAGACATTTTTTTTTTTTTACGGTTCACATATTAACAACCATTTAGTATCATTTTACAGAAAATAATAAACCGAAAACATCACTATACAATCCTTATATTGCCAAGACAAAAACCAACCCAAAGGCACAAAACCATTCTAAAAAGCCAAACAAAACAACACATTCCAAGGCATCATCTGTGCATCTACTACCAAACACACTCAATGCAAAAAAATATGGTTACTTCCCATTTCTACACGCGACTTTTCGTACTTTCCACAGGACATTTAACATTGCATCTAATTACTTCACGTGTCCCAGCAATTTCTCTAACGCCTCACGGATATGATACGTACTACATTGTATTTCTAATTTTCTTACTTCCTCTTTAGACACCTCTGCTTTTGTGAACTGTACTTTCAGCCATTCCGTTTTTGAAACATTTAACCCTAAGTCACCTGCCTCTTTATTTATATTATTTATCACCTCTTTTACATGCCACTCCCTCGCCTTCCTTTCTCTCTCGCTTTCATAACTTACTTTTGTTCTTCCACTAAGGCCTGCCTTTTCTCCTTTTCCCCCTTTACTTTCCCTAATCTCTCCCCCTTCACCCCCACTCTGTTGGCCTGCCTTTCCATCACTTTCATTCCCACTTACTCCACTTACACTTCCCTGTATTTTAGTTCCCTCCACGCTTATCTGGCTTTGTGAGGACGAGCTATTGCTCTCACTTCTCTCCTTCTCCCTCACCTCTCCCCTAGCCTCTTTTATTTTAACCCACTGTACATGCTCCTTTTTTAATTCTTCATACTGCTCTTTTGTCAGCTGTTTTCTTTGGTACATCAGTTTTTCTAATCTTTCTATTATCTGTTCCTCACTACTCCCCCCATGCTGCTTCCGAAAAATACCAACCCAAAATAGAACATCTCCCACTGCGTCTTCAAAATGTTCCATCTTCTCTTTTAGGGTTACTTTCCCTGATACTTTTACAACTTTACCCTCTACACCTTCCTCTCTAGGCTCCCCTTTACTCTGGCTATCCTTATCTTCCTTTGTTTCTATCCCTTGCAGATTTTTACGCTTTTGAGCTTTTTCCCTCCTATTTCCATTTCCTCCTCCAAGACATCTTGGGGACCTTCCCTCCCCCTCTGTGCATCTTGAAACTCCATACTTTCCGCCCAGCTAGGTTCCACCACACTCAATGACCGTATTTCCCCCCTCCCCCCCCGCATCTTTCTGATGCACTGCTCCCGTCTCCTCCCCTCCCCCCACCTCCAGTTTCTGGGCCAAGGAGTCCAGGAAGAGATCTTCCTCTTTTTTTCTCCACGATATCACTTATAGAACCCGCCAAACCCTCTATTGGGCCACTTGCTAGCATTTCTTCTCTTCTTAAATCCTCCTCATACATTGCTGTTATAGCCGGATCAAGCCCTCCCTGTTGGGAACTCTCCATCTCAAAAATTCCCAGACCCTCAACTGTCTCTTCCCCTTCGTCTAGCACAATGTCCCCTTTTGCCGCCTGGGCATATGTCCTTTTTGTGCACTGCCGTGCCAAGTGTCCTTCCTCTCCGCAAAGATGGCATCTCTTAGGGACTCCACAGTTGGCTGCAGTATGTCCCTCTTCCCCGCAATTACGGCACACAATTCCCGTTTTCGTGCAACCCTCCTTTGTAGGTCCAAAAGTGTGGCAATGCCTGCAATATAGAGGCTGTCCCGAGTAAAACAAAAATCCTCTGTCTCCTCTGATATTGAACATGGCCGGTGGGTGTGTCACTCCTCCCGCACATGATGGATCCCGTCTGAACCGTACCCAGAAACGTCTCTTCCCGTTGAACATGCCATACGGATTTTTTAGTTCTTCACCTCCTCTAATCATTTCCCAATACCGGTTCAAAAAAGTCACAATCTCCTCTTTCCTTGCATACGGAGTGTACATGTGAAGTACAAGTGGTCTCTCCTCCAGCATAAAACTTGGGATTACCTTTACATGCAAATGAACATACAGTAATATTTACAGTTGCTTTATGCTTTACTGTGGAGGGTTTTTGTCACTTTTTTACCCACCATAACCTTAATAGTAGTGGTGATTACCTAGTCTAGTCTCAAACCTGCTTTGCCATTAAGACCAACCCCACACTGATGAGACCCATTAAGGTCGAAACAGCTGTGTAGCTGAGCCTGTGTCCCCTTGGCCTTGAGTCATCGTCCCTTCGGGGACTAAAGACTCCTGCTGCTTTTGGGGGGGCACGCCATCTCGAGCTAAGAGGAGTGATCCTGAGTGAGCGGTTCTGAGCGAGCGGATGCGGAAGTGAGGGGCCGGCACCTTTGCCCTGGGACATCGCCTTTACTGGCTAAAGTCCCTTGCTGCTTTTGGGGTGCCGCACCTGA
>NW_027454219.1:0-93065 GCF_040206685.1 Ascaphus truei | reverse complement strand
CTCCAGTCATTTGCATGGGAGGGAGGAGCTGCTTGCTCTCTCTCTCCCTCTTTCTCCCTCTCTCTCCTCTACCTCTCTCCCTCCCTCTCTCTTTTAGAAGCTTTACACCTGCCATCCTGCCTACAGTATGTGATGATATCACAATGTCTCTCTTACATCACAGACAGGCTGACATCATCACACAGGCTGGCGGCCAGCAAGAGACAGAAATGCAGATAGAGACACACTGACAAATACATACACTGTAGGCACAGGCACCATGCGGCTTCTGCACCATAAAAGTTCATTTGAATCAAAAATAATGTCATCTTTTAAGTGAGGCGCTATTGAAATCTTGGGGGTCTAAGTGTCAAGACAATCTTGACATAAAACGGAGGCATCATTTTCAATCATTCAATAATGATGTGGTTTTGGATGACAGTATTCTATGAGATATCATGGGAAAATAATAGGAGACATAATGGAAATACAGTATCGTCCAATTTGTGACCATAATGGGAATATACATAGCGCTTCCTTCACAGGAAATAATACATGTGACATAACGGGAATGTAGTAAGTATGTGGGTTTGGCTGGGATTATCCTACATCCTGCAGGGATATAATAACTGGGAAAACGCTATATTTGATACCGCCACGTTGTGGGATGAGCGAGTAAACATTGCATGTCATTTCCCAGAATCCCTTGCTGCAGTGGGAGCACTGTATGCTACTGTACTGTAGGTGATAATGGTTGAAATATATATATATATATATATATATAGATATATATCTATATATATATATATATATATATATATATATATATATATATATATATATATATATATATATACATACACATCAACCAGTACAATAATTTAAAAGGGGGGAATTAAAATGGTTGAAGTGGATAATGACAAGTATATACCGATCCAAAAAAACAACTCCTGAGCATGTATGTACTGCTTACATGGATGTACTATTAGCATGTACAGTGTTGTTTGTTACTGCAGTTACCAATTTATTTCCATTTTAAATATTTAATTTCTCTGAAATGGTGCAAGCAAATTGTATGAAAAGTTGCAAACGAATACATGAATGTTTTGTATCCAGAGTCAGGGGGATGAGATGAGATGGGGTCATGTTCATACAGTATTTGAACTGTACATTACTAAAAGAAGGCTTTTTTTCTATGCAGATACAGTATAGTGTTTCAAACACATGCTATACACACGTACACACACATACACATACACACACACACACACACACACACACGAGGTAATGTAAAGATGTGGGTGAACAGAGCGAAAAAGATTGTACTAGAAACGCTTATTAACATCAAAGGAATGGGCCTAAAGCAAAAGTTTGAACAGCAGCAGCAGCTGCAGTACCCCTGATATCTATGGATGGGACAGATACCCCCTGCAGACGCACGCACGCACGCACGCACGCACGCACGCACGCACACACACACACAGGGAGGGGTCTGTAGTGTGACAGAGCACACCAGCTACGCCACCAGGCACTCCTTCTTGAATTAAAATAAAACTATCTCCTTACCTCTTTCTGGATGCCCCCTCTTTACCAACAAGAGGGACAGGACCAGCTCTCCTCAGCTTCCATTTTCCTCTTCCTTTCCTCTCTCCCTTGAAAACTTTCTGCACCTGAGACAGTGGGAGGGAGGGAGATAGAGCATGAAACAGCACCCCAAATCCTGTCCCATTACAAGCAGCACAGGCTTCTGTCCCTCTACTCCTCTGCCTCCAGTCATTTGCATGGGAGGGAGGAGCTGCTTGCTCTCTCTCTCCCTCTTTCTCCCTCTCTCTCCTCTACCTCTCTCCCTCCCTCTCTCTTTTAGAAGCTTTACACCTGCCATCCTGCCTACAGTATGTGATGATATCACAATGTCTCTCTTACATCACAGACAGGCTGACATCATCACACAGGCTGGCGGCCAGCAAGAGACAGAAATGCAGATAGAGACACACTGACAAATACATACACTGTAGGCACAGGCACCATGCGGCTTCTGCACCATAAAAGTTCATTTGAATCAAAAATAATGTCATCTTTTAAGTGAGGCGCTATTGAAATCTTGGGGGTCTAAGTGTCAAGACAATCTTGACATAAAACGGAGGCATCATTTTCAATCATTCAATAATGATGTGGTTTTGGATGACAGTATTCTATGAGATATCATGGGAAAATAATAGGAGACATAATGGAAATACAGTATCGTCCAATTTGTGACCATAATGGGAATATACATAGCGCTTCCTTCACAGGAAATAATACATGTGACATAACGGGAATGTAGTAAGTATGTGGGTTTGGCTGGGATTATCCTACATCCTGCAGGGATATAATAACTGGGAAAACGCTATATAACTGGGAAAACGCTATATTTGATACCGCCACGTTGTGGGATGAGCGAGTAAACATTGCATGTCATTTCCCAGAATCCCTTGCTGCAGTGGGAGCACTGTATGCTACTGTACTGTAGGTGATAATGGTTGAAATATATATATATATATATATATATAGATATATATCTATATATATATATATATATATATATATATATATATATATATATATATATATATACATACACATCAACCAGTACAATAATTTAAAAGGGGGGAATTAAAAATGGTTGAAGTGGATAATGACAAGTATATACCGATCCAAAAAAACAACTCCTGAGCATGTATGTACTGCTTACATGGATGTACTATTAGCATGTACAGTGTTGTTTGTTACTGCAGTTACCAATTTATTTCCATTTTAAATATTTAATTTCTCTGAAATGGTGCAAGCAAATTGTATGAAAAGTTGCAAACGAATACATGAATGTTTTGTATCCAGAGTCAGGGGGATGAGATGAGATGGGGTCATGTTCATACAGTATTTGAACTGTACATTACTAAAAGAAGGCTTTTTTTCTATGCAGATACAGTATAGTGTTTCAAACACATGCTATACACACGTACACACACATACACATACACACACACACACACACACACACACACGAGGTAATGTAAAGATGTGGGTGAACAGAGCGAAAAAGATTGTACTAGAAACGCTTATTAACATCAAAGGAATGGGCCTAAAGCAAAAGTTTGAACAGCAGCAGCAGCTGCAGTACCCCTGATATCTATGGATGGGACAGATACCCCCTGCAGACGCACGCACGCACGCACGCACGCACGCACGCACGCACGCACACACACACACACACAGGGAGGGGTCTGTAGTGTGACAGAGCACACCAGCTACGCCACCAGGCACTCCTTCTTGAATTAAATAAAACTATCTCCTTACCTCTTTCTGGATGCCCCCTCTTTACCAACAAGAGGGACAGGACCAGCTCTCCTCAGCTTCCATTTTCCTCTTCCTTTCCTCTCTCCCTTGAAAACTTTCTGCACCTGAGACAGTGGGAGGGAGGGAGATAGAGCATGAAACAGCACCCCAAATCCTGTCCCATTACAAGCAGCACAGGCTTCTGTCCCTCTACTCCTCTGCCTCCAGTCATTTGCATGGGAGGGAGGAGCTGCTTGCTCTCTCTCTCTCCCTCTTTCTCCCTCTCTCTCCTCTACCTCTCTCCCTCCCTCTCTCTTTTAGAAGCTTTACACCTGCCATCCTGCCTACAGTATGTGATGATATCACAATGTCTCTCTTACATCACAGACAGGCTGACATCATCACACAGGCTGGCGGCCAGCAAGAGACAGAAATGCAGATAGAGACACACTGACAAATACATACACTGTAGGCACAGGCACCATGCGGCTTCTGCACCATAAAAGTTCATTTGAATCAAAAATAATGTCATCTTTTAAGTGAGGCGCTATTGAAATCTTGGGGGTCTAAGTGTCAAGACAATCTTGACATAAAACGGAGGCATCATTTTCAATCATTCAATAATGATGTGGTTTTGGATGACAGTATTCTATGAGATATCATGGGAAAATAATAGGAGACATAATGGAAATACAGTATCGTCCAATTTGTGACCATAATGGGAATATACATAGCGCTTCCTTCACAGGAAATAATACATGTGACATAACGGGAATGTAGTAAGTATGTGGGTTTGGCTGGGATTATCCTACATCCTGCAGGGATATAATAACTGGGAAAACGCTATATTTGATACCGCCACGTTGTGGGATGAGCGAGTAAACATTGCATGTCATTTCCCAGAATCCCTTGCTGCAGTGGGAGCACTGTATGCTACTGTACTGTAGGTGATAATGGTTGAAATATATATATATATATATATATATAGATATATATCTATATATATATATATATATATATATATATATATATATATATATATATATATATATATATATATACATACACATCAACCAGTACAATAATTTAAAAGGGGGGAATTAAAATGGTTGAAGTGGATAATGACAAGTATATACCGATCCAAAAAAACAACTCCTGAGCATGTATGTACTGCTTACATGGATGTACTATTAGCATGTACAGTGTTGTTTGTTACTGCAGTTACCAATTTATTTCCATTTTAAATATTTAATTTCTCTGAAATGGTGCAAGCAAATTGTATGAAAAGTTGCAAACGAATACATGAATGTTTTGTATCCAGAGTCAGGGGGATGAGATGAGATGGGGTCATGTTCATACAGTATTTGAACTGTACATTACTAAAAGAAGGCTTTTTTTCTATGCAGATACAGTATAGTGTTTCAAACACATGCTATACACACGTACACACACATACACATACACACACACACACACACACACACACGAGGTAATGTAAAGATGTGGGTGAACAGAGCGAAAAAGATTGTACTAGAAACGCTTATTAACATCAAAGGAATGGGCCTAAAGCAAAAGTTTGAACAGCAGCAGCAGCTGCAGTACCCCTGATATCTATGGATGGGACAGATACCCCCTGCAGACGCACGCACGCACGCACGCACGCACGCACGCACGCACACACACACACAGGGAGGGGTCTGTAGTGTGACAGAGCACACCAGCTACGCCACCAGGCACTCCTTCTTGAATTAAAATAAAACTATCTCCTTACCTCTTTCTGGATGCCCCCTCTTTACCAACAAGAGGGACAGGACCAGCTCTCCTCAGCTTCCATTTTCCTCTTCCTTTCCTCTCTCCCTTGAAAACTTTCTGCACCTGAGACAGTGGGAGGGAGGGAGATAGAGCATGAAACAGCACCCCAAATCCTGTCCCATTACAAGCAGCACAGGCTTCTGTCCCTCTACTCCTCTGCCTCCAGTCATTTGCATGGGAGGGAGGAGCTGCTTGCTCTCTCTCTCCCTCTTTCTCCCTCTCTCTCCTCTACCTCTCTCCCTCCCTCTCTCTTTTAGAAGCTTTACACCTGCCATCCTGCCTACAGTATGTGATGATATCACAATGTCTCTCTTACATCACAGACAGGCTGACATCATCACACAGGCTGGCGGCCAGCAAGAGACAGAAATGCAGATAGAGACACACTGACAAATACATACACTGTAGGCACAGGCACCATGCGGCTTCTGCACCATAAAAGTTCATTTGAATCAAAAATAATGTCATCTTTTAAGTGAGGCGCTATTGAAATCTTGGGGGTCTAAGTGTCAAGACAATCTTGACATAAAACGGAGGCATCATTTTCAATCATTCAATAATGATGTGGTTTTGGATGACAGTATTCTATGAGATATCATGGGAAAATAATAGGAGACATAATGGAAATACAGTATCGTCCAATTTGTGACCATAATGGGAATATACATAGCGCTTCCTTCACAGGAAATAATACATGTGACATAACGGGAATGTAGTAAGTATGTGGGTTTGGCTGGGATTATCCTACATCCTGCAGGGATATAATAACTGGGAAAACGCTATATTTGATACCGCCACGTTGTGGGATGAGCAACGCTATATTTGATACCGCCACGTTGTGGGATGAGCGAGTAACATTGCATGTCATTTCCCAGAATCCCTTGCTGGCAGTGGGAGCACTGTATGCTACTGTACTGTAGGTGATAATGGATGAAATATATATATATATATATATATATAGATATATATCTATATATATATATATATATATATATATATATATATATATATATATATATACATACACATCAACCAGTACAATAATTTAAAAGGGGGGAATTAAAATGGTTGAAGTGGATAATGACAAGTATATACCGATCCAAAAAAACAACTCCTGAGCATGTATGTACTGCTTACATGGAGTGTACTATTAGCATGTACAGTGTTGTTTGTTACTGCAGTTACCAATTTATTTCCCATTTTAAATATTTAATTTCTCTGAAATGGTGCAAGCAAATTGTATGAAAAGTTGCAAACGAATACATGAATGTTTTGTATCCAGAGTCAGGGGATGAGATGAGATGGGGTCATGTTCATACAGTATTTGAACTGTACATTACTAAAAGAAGGCTTTTTTTCTATGCAGATACAGTATAGTGTTTCAAACACATGCTATACACACGTACACACACATACACATACACACACACACACACACACACACACGAGGTAATGTAAAGATGTGGGTGACAGAGCGAAAAGATTGTACTAGAAACGCTTATTAACATCAAAGGAATGGGCCTAAAGCAAAAGTTTTGAACAGCAGCAGCAGCTGCAGTACCCCTGATATCTATGGATGGGACAGATACCCCCCTGCAGACGCACGCACGCACGCACGCACGCACGCACGCACGCACACACACACACACACAGGGAGGGGTCTGTAGTGTGACAGAGCACACCAGCTACGCCACCAGGCACTCTTCTTGAATTAAATAAAACTATCTCCTTTACCTCTTTCTGGATGCCCCCTCTTTACCAAACAAGAGGGACAGGACCAGCTCTCCTCAGCTTCCATTTTCCTCTTCCTTTCCTCTCTCCCTTGAAAACTTTCTGCACCTGAGACAGTGGGAGGGAGGGAGATAGAGCATGAACAGCACCCCAAATCCTGTCCCATACAAGCAGCACAGGCTTCTGTCCCTCTACTCCTCTGCCTCCAGTCATTTGCATGGGAGGGAGGAGCTGCTTGCTCTCTCTCTCCCTCTTTCTCCCTCTCTCTCCTCTACCTCTCTCCCTCCCTCTCTCTTTTAGAAGCTTTACACCTGCCATCCTGCCTACAGTATGTGATGATATCACAATGTCTCTCTTACATCACAGACAGGCTGACATCATCACACAGGCTGGCGGCCAGCAAGAGACAGAAATGCAGATAGAGACACACTGACAAATACATACACTGTAGGCACAGGCACCATGCGGCTTCTGCACCATAAAGTTCATTTGAATCAAAAATAATGTCATCTTTTAAGTGAGGCGCTATTGAAATCTTGGGGGGTCTAAGTGTCAAGACAATCTTGACATAAAACGGAGGCATCATTTTCAATCATTCAATAATGATGTGTTTTGGATGACAGTATTCTATGAGATATCATGGGAAAATAATAGGAGACATAATGGAAATACAGTATCGTCCAATTTGTGACCATAATGGGAATATACATAGCGCTTCCTTCACAGGAAATAATACATGTGACATAACGGGAATGTAGTAAGTATGTGGGTTTGGCTGGGATTATCCTACATCCTGCAGGGATATAATAACTGGGAAAACGCTATATTTGATACCGCCACGTTGTGGGATGAGCGAGTAACATTGCATGTCATTTCCCAGAATCCCTTGCTGCAGTGGGAGCACTGTATGCTACTGTACTGTAGGTGATAATGGTTGAAATATATATATATATATATATTATATATATATATATATATATATATATACATACACATCAACCAGTACAATAATTTAAAAGGGGGGAATTAAAATGGTTGAAGTGGATAATGACAAGTATATACCGATCCAAAAAAACAACTCCTGAGCATGTATGTACTGCTTACATGGATGTACTATTAGCATGTACAGTGTTGTTTGTTACTGCAGTTACCAATTTATTTCCATTTTAATATTTAATTTCTCTGAAATGGTGCAAGCAAATTGTATGAAAAGTTGCAAACGAATACATGAATGTTTTGTATCCAGAGTCAGGGGGATGAGATGAGATGGGGTCATGTTCATACAGTATTTGAACTGTACATTACTAAAAGAAGGCTTTTTTTCTATGCAGATACAGTATAGTGTTTCAAACACATTGCTATACACACGTACACACACAAACACATACACACACACACACACACACACACACACGAGGTAATGTAAAGATGTGGGTGAACAGAGCGAAAAAGATTGTACTAGAAACGCTTATTAACATCAAAGGAATGGGCCTAAAGCAAAAGTTTGAACAGCAGCAGCAAGCTGCGTACCCTGATATCTATGGATGGGACAGATACCCCTGCAGACGCACGCACGCACGCACGCACGCACGCACGCACGCACACACACACACACACAGGGAGGGGTCTGTAGTGTGACAGAGCACACCAGCTACGCCACCAGGCACTCCTTCTTGAATTAAAATAAAACTATCTCCTTACCTCTTTCTGGATGCCCCCTCTTTACAAACAAGAGGGACAGGACCAGCTCTCCTCAGCTTCCATTTTCCTCTTCCTTTCCTCTCTCCCTTGAAAACTTTCTGCACCTGAGACAGTGGGAGGGAGGGAGATAGAGCATGAAACAGCACCCCAAATCCTGTCCCATTACAAGCAGCACAGGCTTCTGTCCCTCTACTCCTCTGCCTCCAGTCATTTGCATGGGAGGAGGAGCTGCTTGCTCTCTCTCTCCCTCTTTCTCCCTCTCTCTCCTCTACCTCTCTCCCTCCCTCTCTCTTTTAGAAGCTTTACACCTGCCATCCTGCCTACAGTATGTGATGATATCACAATGTCTCTCTTACATCACAGACAGGCTGACATCATCACACAGGCTGGCGGCCAGCAAGAGACAGAAATGCAGATAGAGACACACTGACAAATACATACACTGTAGGCACAGGCACCATGCGGCTTCTGCACCATAAAAGTTCATTTGAATCAAAAATAATGTCATCTTTTAAGTGAGGCGCTATTGAAATCTTGGGGGTCTAAGTGTCAAGACAATCTTGACATAAAACGGAGGCATCATTTTCAATCATTCAATAATGATGTGGTTTTGGATGACAGTATTCTATGAGATATCATGGGAAAATAATAGGAGACATAATGGAAATACAGTATCGTCCAATTTGTGACCATAATGGGAATATACATAGCGCTTCCTTCACAGGAAATAATACATGTGACATAACGGGAATGTAGTAAGTATGTGGGTTTGGCTGGGATTATCCTACATCCTGCAGGGATATAATAACTGGGAAAACGCTATATTTGATACCCGCCACGTTGTGGGATGAGCGAGTAAACATTGCATGTCATTTCCAGATCCCTTGCTGCAGTGGGAGCACTGTATGCTACTGTACTGTAGGTGATAATGGTTGAAATATATATATATATATATATATAGATATATATCTATATATATATATATATATATATATATATATATATATATATATATATATATATATATACATACACATCAACCAGTACAATAATTTAAAAGGGGGGAATTAAAATGGTTGAAGTGGATAATGACAAGTATATACCGATCCAAAAAAACAACTCCTGAGCATGTATGTACTGCTTACATGGATGTACTATTAGCATGTACAGTGTTGTTTGTTACTGCAGTTACCAATTTATTTCCTTTTAAATATTTAATTTCTCTGAAATGGTGCAAGCAAATTGTATGAAAAGTTGCAAACGAATACATGAATGTTTTGTATCCAGAGTCAGGGGATGAGATGAGATGGGGTCATGTTCATACAGTATTTGAACTGTACATTACTAAAAGAAGGCTTTTTTTCTATGCAGATACAGTATAGTGTTTCAACACATGCTATACACACGTACACACACATACACATACACACACACACACACACACACACACGAGGTAATGTAAAGATGTGGGTGAACAGAGCGAAAAAGATTGTACTAGAAACGCTTATTAACATCAAAGGAATGGGCCTAAAGCAAAAGTTTGAACAGCAGCAGCAGCTGCAGTACCCCTGATATCTATGGATGGGACAGATACCCCCTGCAGACGCACGCACGCACGCACGCACGCACGCACGCACCACACACACACAGGGAGGGGTCTGTAGTGTGACAGAGCACACCAGCTACGCCACCAGGCACTCCTTCTTGAATTAAAATAAAACTATCTCCTTACCTCTTTCTGGATGCCCCCTCTTTACCAACAAGAGGGACACGGACAGCTCTCCTCAGCTTCCATTTTCCTCTTCCTTTCCTCTCTCCTTGAAAACTTTCTGCACCTGAGACAGTGGGAGGGAGGGAGATAGAGCATGAACAGCACCCCAAATCCTGTCCCATTACAAGCAGCACAGGCTTCTGTCCCTCTACTCCTCTGCCTCCAGTCATTTGCATGGGAGGGAGGAGCTGCTTGCTCTCTCTCTCCCTCTCTTTCTCCCTCTCTCTCCTCTACCTCTCTCCCTCCCTCTCTCTTTTAGAAGCTTTACACCTGCCATCCTGCCTACAGTATGTGATGATATCACAATGTCTCTCTTACATCACAGACAGGCTGACATCATCACACAGGCTGGCGGCCAGCAAGAGACAGAAATGCAGATAGAGACACACTGACAAATACATACACTGTAGGCACAGGCACCATGCGGCTTCTGCACCATAAAAGTTCATTTGAATCAAAAATAATGTCATCTTTTAAGTGAGGCGCTATTGAAATCTTGGGGGTCTAAGTGTCAAGACAATCTTGACATAAAACGGAGGCATCATTTTCAATCATTCAATAATGATGTGGTTTTGGATGACAGTATTCTATGAGATATCATGGGAAAATAATAGGAGACATAATGGAAATACAGTATCGTCCAATTTGTGACCATAATGGGAATATACATAGCGCTTCCTTCACAGGAAATAATACATGTGACATAACGGGAATGTAGTAAGTATGTGGGTTTGGCTGGGATTATCCTACATCCTGCAGGGATATAATAACTGGGAAAACGCTATATTTGATACCGCCACGTTGTGGGATGAGCGAGTAAACATTGCATGTCATTTCCCAGAATCCCTTGCTGCAGTGGGAGCACTGTATGCTACTGTACTGTAGGTGATAATGGTTGAAATATATATATATATATATATATATAGATATATATCTATATATATATATATATATATATATATATATATATATATATATATATATATATACATACACATCAACCAGTACAATAATTTAAAAGGGGGAATTAAAATGGTTGAAGTGGATAATGACAAGTATATACCGATCCAAAAAAACAACTCCTGAGCATGTATGTACTGCTTACATGGATGTACTATTAGCATGTACAGTGTTGTTTGTTACTGCAGTTACCAATTTATTTCCATTTTAAATATTTAATTTCTCTGAAATGGTGCAAGCAAATTGTATGAAAAGTTGCAAACGAATACATGAATGTTTTGTATCCAGAGTCAGGGGGATGAGATGAGATGGGGTCATGTTCATACAGTATTTGAACTGTACATTACTAAAAGAAGGCTTTTTTCTATGCAGATACAGTATAGTGTTTCAAACACATGCTATACACACGTACACACACATACACATACACACACACACACACACACACACACGAGGTAATGTAAAGATGTGGGTGAACAGAGCGAAAAAGATTGTACTAGAAACGCTTATTAACATCAAAGGAATGGGCCTAAAGCAAAAGTTTGAACAGCAGCAGCAGCTGCAGTACCCCTGATATCTATGGATGGGACAGATACCCCCTGCAGACGCACGCACGCACGCACGCACGCACGCACGCACGCACGCACGCACACACACACACACAGGGAGGGGTCTGTAGTGTGACAGAGCACACCAGCTACGCCACCAGGCACTCCTTCTTGAATTAAAATAAAACTATCTCCTTACCTCTTTCTGGATGCCCCCTCTTTACCAACAAGAGGGACAGGACCAGCTCTCCTCAGCTTCCATTTTCCTCTTCCTTTCCTCTCTCCCTTGAAAACTTTCTGCACCTGAGACAGTGGGAGGGAGGGAGATAGAGCATGAAACAGCACCCCAAATCCTGTCCCATTACAAGCAGCACAGGCTTCTGTCCCTCTACTCCTCTGCCTCCAGTCATTTGCATGGGAGGGAGGAGCTGCTTGCTCTCTCTCTCCCTCTTTCTCCCTCTCTCTCCTCTACCTCTCTCCCTCCCTCTCTCTTTTAGAAGCTTTACACCTGCCATCCTGCCTACAGTATGTGATGATATCACAATGTCTCTCTTACATCACAGACAGGCTGACATCATCACACAGGCTGGCGGCCAGCAAGAGACAGAAATGCAGATAGAGACACACTGACAAATACATACACTGTAGGCACAGGCACCATGCGGCTTCTGCACCATAAAAGTTCATTTGAATCAAAAATAATGTCATCTTTTAAGTGAGGCGCTATTGAAATCTTGGGGGTCTAAGTGTCAAGACAATCTTGACATAAAACGGAGGCATCATTTTCAATCATTCAATAATGATGTGGTTTTGGATGACAGTATTCTATGAGATATCATGGGAAAATAATAGGAGACATAATGGAAATACAGTATCGTCCAATTTGTGACCATAATGGGAATATACATAGCGCTTCCTTCACAGGAAATAATACATGTGACATAACGGGAATGTAGTAAGTATGTGGGGTTTGGCTGGGATTATCCTACATCCTGCAGGGATATAATAACTGGGAAAACGCTATATTTGATACCGCCACGTTGTGGGATGAGCGAGTAAACATTGCATGTCATTTCCCAGAATCCCTTGCTGCAGTGGGAGCACTGTATGCTACTGTACTGTAGGTGATAATGGTTGAAATATATATATATATATATATATATAGATATATATCTATATATATATATATATATATATATATATATATATATATATATATAATATATATACATACACATCAACCAGTACAATAATTTAAAAGGGGGAATTAAAATGGTTGAAGTGGATAATGACAAGTATATACCGATCCAAAAAAACAACTCCTGAGCATGTATGTACTGCTTACATGGATGTACTATTAGCATGTACAGTGTTGTTTGTTACTGCAGTTACCAATTTATTTCCATTTTAAATATTTAATTTCTCTGAAATGGTGCAAGCAAATTGTATGAAAAGTTGCAAACGAATACATGAATGTTTTGTATCCAGAGTCAGGGGGATGAGATGAGATGGGGTCATGTTCATACAGTATTTGAACTGTACATTACTAAAAGAAGGCTTTTTTTCTATGCAGATACAGTATAGTGTTTCAAACACATGCTATACACACGTACACACACATACACATACACACACACACACACACACACACACACGAGGTAATGTAAAGATGTGGGTGAACAGAGCGAAAAAGATTGTACTAGAAACGCTTATTAACATCAAAGGAATGGGCCTAAAGCAAAAGTTTGAACAGCAGCAGCAGCTGCAGTACCCCTGATATCTATGGATGGGACAGATACCCCCTGCAGACGCACGCACGCACGCACGCACGCACGCACGCACGCACACACACACACACACAGGGAGGGGTCTGTAGTGTGACAGAGCACACCAGCTACGCCACCAGGCACTCCTTCTTGAATTAAAATAAAACTATCTCCTTACCTCTTTCTGGATGCCCCCTCTTTACCAACAAGAGGGACAGGACCAGCTCTCCTCAGCTTCCATTTTCCTCTTCCTTTCCTCTCTCCCTTGAAAACTTTCTGCACCTGAGACAGTGGGAGGGAGGGAGATAGAGCATGAAACAGCACCCCAAATCCTGTCCCATTACAAGCAGCACAGGCTTCTGTCCCTCTACTCCTCTGCCTCCAGTCATTTGCATGGGAGGGAGGAGCTGCTTGCTCTCTCTCTCCCTCTTTCTCCCTCTCTCTCCTCTACCTCTCTCCCTCCCTCTCTCTTTTAGAAGCTTTACACCTGCCATCCTGCCTACAGTATGTGATGATATCACAATGTCTCTCTTACATCACAGACAGGCTGACATCATCACACAGGCTGGCGGCCAGCAAGAGACAGAAATGCAGATAGAGACACACTGACAAATACATACACTGTAGGCACAGGCACCATGCGGCTTCTGCACCATAAAAGTTCATTTGAATCAAAAATAATGTCATCTTTTAAGTGAGGCGCTATTGAAATCTTGGGGGTCTAAGTGTCAAGACAATCTTGACATAAAACGGAGGCATCATTTTCAATCATTCAATAATGATGTGGTTTTGGATGACAGTATTCTATGAGATATCATGGGAAAATAATAGGAGACATAATGGAAATACAGTATCGTCCAATTTGTGACCATAATGGGAATATACATAGCGCTTCCTTCACAGGAAATAATACATGTGACATAACGGGAATGTAGTAAGTATGTGGGTTTGGCTGGGATTATCCTACATCCTGCAGGGATATAATAACTGGGAAAACGCTATATTTGATACCGCCACGTTGTGGGATGAGCGAGTAAACATTGCATGTCATTTCCCAGAATCCCTTGCTGCAGTGGGAGCACTGTATGCTACTGTACTGTAGGTGATAATGGTTGAAATATATATATATATATATATATATAGATATATATCTATATATATATATATATATATATATATATATATATATATATATATATATATATATACATACACATCAACCAGTACAATAATTTAAAAGGGGGGAATTAAAATGGTTGAAGTGGATAATGACAAGTATATACCGATCCAAAAAAACAACTCCTGAGCATGTATGTACTGCTTACATGGATGTACTATTAGCATGTACAGTGTTGTTTGTTACTGCAGTTACCAATTTATTTCCATTTTAAATATTTAATTTCTCTGAAATGGTGCAAGCAAATTGTATGAAAAGTTGCAAACGAATACATGAATGTTTTGTATCCAGAGTCAGGGGGATGAGATGAGATGGGGTCATGTTCATACAGTATTTGAACTGTACATTACTAAAAGAAGGCTTTTTTTCTATGCAGATACAGTATAGTGTTTCAAACACATGCTATACACACGTACACACACATACACATACACACACACACACACACACACACACACGAGGTAATGTAAAGATGTGGGTGAACAGAGCGAAAAAGATTGTACTAGAAACGCTTATTAACATCAAAGGAATGGGCCTAAAGCAAAAGTTTGAACAGCAGCAGCAGCTGCAGTACCCCTGATATCTATGGATGGGACAGATACCCCCTGCAGACGCACGCACGCACGCACGCACACACACACACAGGGAGGGGTCTGTAGTGTGACAGAGCACACCAGCTACGCCACCAGGCACTCCTTCTTGAATTAAAATAAAACTATCTCCTTACCTCTTTCTGGATGCCCCCTCTTTACCAACAAGAGGGACAGGACCAGCTCTCCTCAGCTTCCATTTTCCTCTTCCTTTCCTCTCTCCCTTGAAAACTTTCTGCACCTGAGACAGTGGGAGGGAGGGAGATAGAGCATGAAACAGCACCCCAAATCCTGTCCCATTACAAGCAGCACAGGCTTCTGTCCCTCTACTCCTCTGCCTCCAGTCATTTGCATGGGAGGGAGGAGCTGCTTGCTCTCTCTCTCCCTCTTTCTCCCTCTCTCTCCTCTACCTCTCTCCCTCCCTCTCTCTTTTAGAAGCTTTACACCTGCCATCCTGCCTACAGTATGTGATGATATCACAATGTCTCTCTTACATCACAGACAGGCTGACATCATCACACAGGCTGGCGGCCAGCAAGAGACAGAAATGCAGATAGAGACACACTGACAAATACATACACTGTAGGCACAGGCACCATGCGGCTTCTGCACCATAAAAGTTCATTTGAATCAAAAATAATGTCATCTTTTAAGTGAGGCGCTATTGAAATCTTGGGGGTCTAAGTGTCAAGACAATCTTGACATAAAACGGAGGCATCATTTTCAATCATTCAATAATGATGTGGTTTTGGATGACAGTATTCTATGAGATATCATGGGAAAATAATAGGAGACATAATGGAAATACAGTATCGTCCAATTTGTGACCATAATGGGAATATACATAGCGCTTCCTTCACAGGAAATAATACATGTGACATAACGGGAATGTAGTAAGTATGTGGGTTTGGCTGGGATTATCCTACATCCTGCAGGGATATAATAACTGGGAAAACGCTATATTTGATACCGCCACGTTGTGGGATGAGCGAGTAAACATTGCATGTCATTTCCCAGAATCCCTTGCTGCAGTGGGAGCACTGTATGCTACTGTACTGTAGGTGATAATGGTTGAAATATATATATATATATATATATATATATATATATATATATATATACATACACATCAACCAGTACAATAATTTAAAAGGGGGGAATTAAAATGGTTGAAGTGGATAATGACAAGTATATACCGATCCAAAAAAACAACTCCTGAGCATGTATGTACTGCTTACATGGATGTACTATTAGCATGTACAGTGTTGTTTGTTACTGCAGTTACCAATTTATTTCCATTTTAAATATTTAATTTCTCTGAAATGGTGCAAGCAAATTGTATGAAAAGTTGCAAACGAATACATGAATGTTTTGTATCCAGAGTCAGGGGGATGAGATGAGATGGGGTCATGTTCATACAGTATTTGAACTGTACATTACTAAAAGAAGGCTTTTTTTCTATGCAGATACAGTATAGTGTTTCAAACACATGCTATACACACGTACACACACATACACATACACACACACACACACACACACACACACGAGGTAATGTAAAGATGTGGGTGAACAGAGCGAAAAAGATTGTACTAGAAACGCTTATTAACATCAAAGGAATGGGCCTAAAGCAAAAGTTTGAACAGCAGCAGCAGCTGCAGTACCCCTGATATCTATGGATGGGACAGATACCCCCTGCAGACGCACGCACGCACGCACGCACGCACGCACGCACGCACACACACACACACACAGGGAGGGGTCTGTAGTGTGACAGAGCACACCAGCTACGCCACCAGGCACTCCTTCTTGAATTAAAATAAAACTATCTCCTTACCTCTTTCTGGATGCCCCCTCTTTACCAACAAGAGGGACAGGACCAGCTCTCCTCAGCTTCCATTTTCCTCTTCCTTTCCTCTCTCCCTTGAAAACTTTCTGCACCTGAGACAGTGGGAGGGAGGGAGATAGAGCATGAAACAGCACCCCAAATCCTGTCCCATTACAAGCAGCACAGGCTTCTGTCCCTCTACTCCTCTGCCTCCAGTCATTTGCATGGGAGGGAGGAGCTGCTTGCTCTCTCTCTCCCTCTTTCTCCCTCTCTCTCCTCTACCTCTCTCCCTCCCTCTCTCTTTTAGAAGCTTTACACCTGCCATCCTGCCTACAGTATGTGATGATATCACAATGTCTCTCTTACATCACAGACAGGCTGACATCATCACACAGGCTGGCGGCCAGCAAGAGACAGAAATGCAGATAGAGACACACTGACAAATACATACACTGTAGGCACAGGCACCATGCGGCTTCTGCACCATAAAAGTTCATTTGAATCAAAAATAATGTCATCTTTTAAGTGAGGCGCTATTGAAATCTTGGGGGTCTAAGTGTCAAGACAATCTTGACATAAAACGGAGGCATCATTTTCAATCATTCAATAATGATGTGGTTTTGGATGACAGTATTCTATGAGATATCATGGGAAAATAATAGGAGACATAATGGAAATACAGTATCGTCCAATTTGTGACCATAATGGGAATATACATAGCGCTTCCTTCACAGGAAATAATACATGTGACATAACGGGAATGTAGTAAGTATGTGGGTTTGGCTGGGATTATCCTACATCCTGCAGGGATATAATAACTGGGAAAACGCTATATTTGATACCGCCACGTTGTGGGATGAGCGAGTAAACATTGCATGTCATTTCCCAGAATCCCTTGCTGCAGTGGGAGCACTGTATGCTACTGTACTGTAGGTGATAATGGTTGAAATATATATATATATATATATATATATATATATATATATACATACACATCAACCAGTACAATAATTTAAAAGGGGGGAATTAAAATGGTTGAAGTGGATAATGACAAGTATATACCGATCCAAAAAAACAACTCCTGAGCATGTATGTACTGCTTACATGGATGTACTATTAGCATGTACAGTGTTGTTTGTTACTGCAGTTACCAATTTATTTCCATTTTAAATATTTAATTTCTCTGAAATGGTGCAAGCAAATTGTATGAAAAGTTGCAAACGAATACATGAATGTTTTGTATCCAGAGTCAGGGGGATGAGATGAGATGGGGTCATGTTCATACAGTATTTGAACTGTACATTACTAAAAGAAGGCTTTTTTTCTATGCAGATACAGTATAGTGTTTCAAACACATGCTATACACACGTACACACACATACACATACACACACACACACACACACACACACACGAGGTAATGTAAAGATGTGGGTGAACAGAGCGAAAAAGATTGTACTAGAAACGCTTATTAACATCAAAGGAATGGGCCTAAAGCAAAAGTTTGAACAGCAGCAGCAGCTGCAGTACCCCTGATATCTATGGATGGGACAGATACCCCCTGCAGACGCACGCACGCACGCACGCACACACACACACAGGGAGGGGTCTGTAGTGTGACAGAGCACACCAGCTACGCCACCAGGCACTCCTTCTTGAATTAAAATAAAACTATCTCCTTACCTCTTTCTGGATGCCCCCTCTTTACCAACAAGAGGGACAGGACCAGCTCTCCTCAGCTTCCATTTTCCTCTTCCTTTCCTCTCTCCCTTGAAAACTTTCTGCACCTGAGACAGTGGGAGGGAGGGAGATAGAGCATGAAACAGCACCCCAAATCCTGTCCCATTACAAGCAGCACAGGCTTCTGTCCCTCTACTCCTCTGCCTCCAGTCATTTGCATGGGAGGGAGGAGCTGCTTGCTCTCTCTCTCCCTCTTTCTCCCTCTCTCTCCTCTACCTCTCTCCCTCCCTCTCTCTTTTAGAAGCTTTACACCTGCCATCCTGCCTACAGTATGTGATGATATCACAATGTCTCTCTTACATCACAGACAGGCTGACATCATCACACAGGCTGGCGGCCAGCAAGAGACAGAAATGCAGATAGAGACACACTGACAAATACATACACTGTAGGCACAGGCACCATGCGGCTTCTGCACCATAAAAGTTCATTTGAATCAAAAATAATGTCATCTTTTAAGTGAGGCGCTATTGAAATCTTGGGGGTCTAAGTGTCAAGACAATCTTGACATAAAACGGAGGCATCATTTTCAATCATTCAATAATGATGTGGTTTTGGATGACAGTATTCTATGAGATATCATGGGAAAATAATAGGAGACATAATGGAAATACAGTATCGTCCAATTTGTGACCATAATGGGAATATACATAGCGCTTCCTTCACAGGAAATAATACATGTGACATAACGGGAATGTAGTAAGTATGTGGGTTTGGCTGGGATTATCCTACATCCTGCAGGGATATAATAACTGGGAAAACGCTATATTTGATACCGCCACGTTGTGGGATGAGCGAGTAAACATTGCATGTCATTTCCCAGAATCCCTTGCTGCAGTGGGAGCACTGTATGCTACTGTACTGTAGGTGATAATGGTTGAAATATATATATATATATATATATATAGATATATATCTATATATATATATATATATATATATATATATATATATATACATACACATCAACCAGTACAATAATTTAAAAGGGGGGAATTAAAATGGTTGAAGTGGATAATGACAAGTATATACCGATCCAAAAAAACAACTCCTGAGCATGTATGTACTGCTTACATGGATGTACTATTAGCATGTACAGTGTTGTTTGTTACTGCAGTTACCAATTTATTTCCATTTTAAATATTTAATTTCTCTGAAATGGTGCAAGCAAATTGTATGAAAAGTTGCAAACGAATACATGAATGTTTTGTATCCAGAGTCAGGGGGATGAGATGAGATGGGGTCATGTTCATACAGTATTTGAACTGTACATTACTAAAAGAAGGCTTTTTTTCTATGCAGATACAGTATAGTGTTTCAAACACATGCTATACACACGTACACACACATACACATACACACACACACACACACACACACACACGAGGTAATGTAAAGATGTGGGTGAACAGAGCGAAAAAGATTGTACTAGAAACGCTTATTAACATCAAAGGAATGGGCCTAAAGCAAAAGTTTGAACAGCAGCAGCAGCTGCAGTACCCCTGATATCTATGGATGGGACAGATACCCCCTGCAGACGCACGCACGCACGCACGCACGCACGCACGCACACACACACACACACAGGGAGGGGTCTGTAGTGTGACAGAGCACACCAGCTACGCCACCAGGCACTCCTTCTTGAATTAAAATAAAACTATCTCCTTACCTCTTTCTGGATGCCCCCTCTTTACCAACAAGAGGGACAGGACCAGCTCTCCTCAGCTTCCATTTTCCTCTTCCTTTCCTCTCTCCCTTGAAAACTTTCTGCACCTGAGACAGTGGGAGGGAGGGAGATAGAGCATGAAACAGCACCCCAAATCCTGTCCCATTACAAGCAGCACAGGCTTCTGTCCCTCTACTCCTCTGCCTCCAGTCATTTGCATGGGAGGGAGGAGCTGCTTGCTCTCTCTCTCCCTCTTTCTCCCTCTCTCTCCTCTACCTCTCTCCCTCCCTCTCTCTTTTAGAAGCTTTACACCTGCCATCCTGCCTACAGTATGTGATGATATCACAATGTCTCTCTTACATCACAGACAGGCTGACATCATCACACAGGCTGGCGGCCAGCAAGAGACAGAAATGCAGATAGAGACACACTGACAAATACATACACTGTAGGCACAGGCACCATGCGGCTTCTGCACCATAAAAGTTCATTTGAATCAAAAATAATGTCATCTTTTAAGTGAGGCGCTATTGAAATCTTGGGGGTCTAAGTGTCAAGACAATCTTGACATAAAACGGAGGCATCATTTTCAATCATTCAATAATGATGTGGTTTTGGATGACAGTATTCTATGAGATATCATGGGAAAATAATAGGAGACATAATGGAAATACAGTATCGTCCAATTTGTGACCATAATGGGAATATACATAGCGCTTCCTTCACAGGAAATAATACATGTGACATAACGGGAATGTAGTAAGTATGTGGGTTTGGCTGGGATTATCCTACATCCTGCAGGGATATAATAACTGGGAAAACGCTATATTTGATACCGCCACGTTGTGGGATGAGCGAGTAAACATTGCATGTCATTTCCCAGAATCCCTTGCTGCAGTGGGAGCACTGTATGCTACTGTACTGTAGGTGATAATGGTTGAAATATATATATATATATATATATATAGATATATATCTATATATATAGATATATATATATATATATATATATATATATATATATATATATATATACATACACATCAACCAGTACAATAATTTAAAAGGGGGGAATTAAAATGGTTGAAGTGGATAATGACAAGTATATACCGATCCAAAAAAACAACTCCTGAGCATGTATGTACTGCTTACATGGATGTACTATTAGCATGTACAGTGTTGTTTGTTACTGCAGTTACCAATTTATTTCCATTTTAAATATTTAATTTCTCTGAAATGGTGCAAGCAAATTGTATGAAAAGTTGCAAACGAATACATGAATGTTTTGTATCCAGAGTCAGGGGGATGAGATGAGATGGGGTCATGTTCATACAGTATTTGAACTGTACATTACTAAAAGAAGGCTTTTTTTCTATGCAGATACAGTATAGTGTTTCAAACACATGCTATACACACGTACACACACATACACATACACACACACACACACACACACACACGAGGTAATGTAAAGATGTGGGTGAACAGAGCGAAAAAGATTGTACTAGAAACGCTTATTAACATCAAAGGAATGGGCCTAAAGCAAAAGTTTGAACAGCAGCAGCAGCTGCAGTACCCCTGATATCTATGGATGGGACAGATACCCCCTGCAGACGCACGCACGCACGCACGCACGCACACACACACACAGGGAGGGGTCTGTAGTGTGACAGAGCACACCAGCTACGCCACCAGGCACTCCTTCTTGAATTAAAATAAAACTATCTCCTTACCTCTTTCTGGATGCCCCCTCTTTACCAACAAGAGGGACAGGACCAGCTCTCCTCAGCTTCCATTTTCCTCTTCCTTTCCTCTCTCCCTTGAAAACTTTCTGCACCTGAGACAGTGGGAGGGAGGGAGATAGAGCATGAAACAGCACCCCAAATCCTGTCCCATTACAAGCAGCACAGGCTTCTGTCCCTCTACTCCTCTGCCTCCAGTCATTTGCATGGGAGGGAGGAGCTGCTTGCTCTCTCTCTCCCTCTTTCTCCCTCTCTCTCCTCTACCTCTCTCCCTCCCTCTCTCTTTTAGAAGCTTTACACCTGCCATCCTGCCTACAGTATGTGATGATATCACAATGTCTCTCTTACATCACAGACAGGCTGACATCATCACACAGGCTGGCGGCCAGCAAGAGACAGAAATGCAGATAGAGACACACTGACAAATACATACACTGTAGGCACAGGCACCATGCGGCTTCTGCACCATAAAAGTTCATTTGAATCAAAAATAATGTCATCTTTTAAGTGAGGCGCTATTGAAATCTTGGGGGTCTAAGTGTCAAGACAATCTTGACATAAAACGGAGGCATCATTTTCAATCATTCAATAATGATGTGGTTTTGGATGACAGTATTCTATGAGATATCATGGGAAAATAATAGGAGACATAATGGAAATACAGTATCGTCCAATTTGTGACCATAATGGGAATATACATAGCGCTTCCTTCACAGGAAATAATACATGTGACATAACGGGAATGTAGTAAGTATGTGGGTTTGGCTGGGATTATCCTACATCCTGCAGGGATATAATAACTGGGAAAACGCTATATTTGATACCGCCACGTTGTGGGATGAGCGAGTAAACATTGCATGTCATTTCCCAGAATCCCTTGCTGCAGTGGGAGCACTGTATGCTACTGTACTGTAGGTGATAATGGTTGAAATATATATATATATATATATATATATAGATATATATCTATATATATATATATATATATATATATATATATATATATATATATATATATATATATACATACACATCAACCAGTACAATAATTTAAAAGGGGGGAATTAAAATGGTTGAAGTGGATAATGACAAGTATATACCGATCCAAAAAAACAACTCCTGAGCATGTATGTACTGCTTACATGGATGTACTATTAGCATGTACAGTGTTGTTTGTTACTGCAGTTACCAATTTATTTCCATTTTAAATATTTAATTTCTCTGAAATGGTGCAAGCAAATTGTATGAAAAGTTGCAAACGAATACATGAATGTTTTGTATCCAGAGTCAGGGGGATGAGATGAGATGGGGTCATGTTCATACAGTATTTGAACTGTACATTACTAAAAGAAGGCTTTTTTTCTATGCAGATACAGTATAGTGTTTCAAACACATGCTATACACACGTACACACACATACACATACACACACACACACACACACACACACGAGGTAATGTAAAGATGTGGGTGAACAGAGCGAAAAAGATTGTACTAGAAACGCTTATTAACATCAAAGGAATGGGCCTAAAGCAAAAGTTTGAACAGCAGCAGCAGCTGCAGTACCCCTGATATCTATGGATGGGACAGATACCCCCTGCAGACGCACGCACGCACGCACGCACGCACGCACACACACACACAGGGAGGGGTCTGTAGTGTGACAGAGCACACCAGCTACGCCACCAGGCACTCCTTCTTGAATTAAAATAAAACTATCTCCTTACCTCTTTCTGGATGCCCCCTCTTTACCAACAAGAGGGACAGGACCAGCTCTCCTCAGCTTCCATTTTCCTCTTCCTTTCCTCTCTCCCTTGAAAACTTTCTGCACCTGAGACAGTGGGAGGGAGGGAGATAGAGCATGAAACAGCACCCCAAATCCTGTCCCATTACAAGCAGCACAGGCTTCTGTCCCTCTACTCCTCTGCCTCCAGTCATTTGCATGGGAGGGAGGAGCTGCTTGCTCTCTCTCTCCCTCTTTCTCCCTCTCTCTCCTCTACCTCTCTCCCTCCCTCTCTCTTTTAGAAGCTTTACACCTGCCATCCTGCCTACAGTATGTGATGATATCACAATGTCTCTCTTACATCACAGACAGGCTGACATCATCACACAGGCTGGCGGCCAGCAAGAGACAGAAATGCAGATAGAGACACACTGACAAATACATACACTGTAGGCACAGGCACCATGCGGCTTCTGCACCATAAAAGTTCATTTGAATCAAAAATAATGTCATCTTTTAAGTGAGGCGCTATTGAAATCTTGGGGGTCTAAGTGTCAAGACAATCTTGACATAAAACGGAGGCATCATTTTCAATCATTCAATAATGATGTGGTTTTGGATGACAGTATTCTATGAGATATCATGGGAAAATAATAGGAGACATAATGGAAATACAGTATCGTCCAATTTGTGACCATAATGGGAATATACATAGCGCTTCCTTCACAGGAAATAATACATGTGACATAACGGGAATGTAGTAAGTATGTGGGTTTGGCTGGGATTATCCTACATCCTGCAGGGATATAATAACTGGGAAAACGCTATATTTGATACCGCCACGTTGTGGGATGAGCGAGTAAACATTGCATGTCATTTCCCAGAATCCCTTGCTGCAGTGGGAGCACTGTATGCTACTGTACTGTAGGTGATAATGGTTGAAATATATATATATATATATATATATATAGATATATAGATATATATCTATATATATATATATATATATATATATATATATATATATATATATATATATATATATATATATATATATACATACACATCAACCAGTACAATAATTTAAAAGGGGGCAATTAAAATGGTTGAAGTGGATAATGACAAGTATATACCGATCCAAAAAAACAACTCCTGAGCATGTATGTACTGCTTACATGGATGTACTATTAGCATGTACAGTGTTGTTTGTTACTGCAGTTACCAATTTATTTCCATTTTAAATATTTAATTTCTCTGAAATGGTGCAAGCAAATTGTATGAAAAGTTGCAAACGAATACATGAATGTTTTGTATCCAGAGTCAGGGGGATGAGATGAGATGGGGTCATGTTCATACAGTATTTGAACTGTACATTACTAAAAGAAGGCTTTTTTTCTATGCAGATACAGTATAGTGTTTCAAACACATGCTATACACACGTACACACACATACACATACACACACACACACACACACACACACGAGGTAATGTAAAGATGTGGGTGAACAGAGCGAAAAAGATTGTACTAGAAACGCTTATTAACATCAAAGGAATGGGCCTAAAGCAAAAGTTTGAACAGCAGCAGCAGCTGCAGTACCCCTGATATCTATGGATGGGACAGATACCCCCTGCAGACGCACGCACGCACGCACGCACGCACGCACGCACGCACGCACACACACACACAGGGAGGGGTCTGTAGTGTGACAGAGCACACCAGCTACGCCACCAGGCACTCCTTCTTGAATTAAAATAAAACTATCTCCTTACCTCTTTCTGGATGCCCCCTCTTTACCAACAAGAGGGACAGGACCAGCTCTCCTCAGCTTCCATTTTCCTCTTCCTTTCCTCTCTCCCTTGAAAACTTTCTGCACCTGAGACAGTGGGAGGGAGGGAGATAGAGCATGAAACAGCACCCCAAATCCTGTCCCATTACAAGCAGCACAGGCTTCTGTCCCTCTACTCCTCTGCCTCCAGTCATTTGCATGGGAGGGAGGAGCTGCTTGCTCTCTCTCTCCCTCTTTCTCCCTCTCTCTCCTCTACCTCTCTCCCTCCCTCTCTCTTTTAGAAGCTTTACACCTGCCATCCTGCCTACAGTATGTGATGATATCACAATGTCTCTCTTACATCACAGACAGGCTGACATCATCACACAGGCTGGCGGCCAGCAAGAGACAGAAATGCAGATAGAGACACACTGACAAATACATACACTGTAGGCACAGGCACCATGCGGCTTCTGCACCATAAAAGTTCATTTGAATCAAAAATAATGTCATCTTTTAAGTGAGGCGCTATTGAAATCTTGGGGGTCTAAGTGTCAAGACAATCTTGACATAAAACGGAGGCATCATTTTCAATCATTCAATAATGATGTGGTTTTGGATGACAGTATTCTATGAGATATCATGGGAAAATAATAGGAGACATAATGGAAATACAGTATCGTCCAATTTGTGACCATAATGGGAATATACATAGCGCTTCCTTCACAGGAAATAATACATGTGACATAACGGGAATGTAGTAAGTATGTGGGTTTGGCTGGGATTATCCTACATCCTGCAGGGATATAATAACTGGGAAAACGCTATATTTGATACCGCCACGTTGTGGGATGAGCGAGTAAACATTGCATGTCATTTCCCAGAATCCCTTGCTGCAGTGGGAGCACTGTATGCTACTGTACTGTAGGTGATAATGGTTGAAATATATATATATATATATATATATAGATATATATCTATATATATATATATATATATATATATATATATATATATACATACACATCAACCAGTACAATAATTTAAAAGGGGGGAATTAAAATGGTTGAAGTGGATAATGACAAGTATATACCGATCCAAAAAAACAACTCCTGAGCATGTATGTACTGCTTACATGGATGTACTATTAGCATGTACAGTGTTGTTTGTTACTGCAGTTACCAATTTATTTCCATTTTAAATATTTAATTTCTCTGAAATGGTGCAAGCAAATTGTATGAAAAGTTGCAAACGAATACATGAATGTTTTGTATCCAGAGTCAGGGGGATGAGATGAGATGGGGTCATGTTCATACAGTATTTGAACTGTACATTACTAAAAGAAGGCTTTTTTTCTATGCAGATACAGTATAGTGTTTCAAACACATGCTATACACACGTACACACACATACACATACACACACACACACACACACACACACGAGGTAATGTAAAGATGTGGGTGAACAGAGCGAAAAAGATTGTACTAGAAACGCTTATTAACATCAAAGGAATGGGCCTAAAGCAAAAGTTTGAACAGCAGCAGCAGCTGCAGTACCCCTGATATCTATGGATGGGACAGATACCCCCTGCAGACGCACGCACGCACGCACGCACGCACGCACGCACGCACACAGGGAGGGGTCTGTAGTGTGACAGAGCACACCAGCTACGCCACCAGGCACTCCTTCTTGAATTAAAATAAAACTATCTCCTTACCTCTTTCTGGATGCCCCCTCTTTACCAACAAGAGGGACAGGACCAGCTCTCCTCAGCTTCCATTTTCCTCTTCCTTTCCTCTCTCCCTTGAAAACTTTCTGCACCTGAGACAGTGGGAGGGAGGGAGATAGAGCATGAAACAGCACCCCAAATCCTGTCCCATTACAAGCAGCACAGGCTTCTGTCCCTCTACTCCTCTGCCTCCAGTCATTTGCATGGGAGGGAGGAGCTGCTTGCTCTCTCTCTCCCTCTTTCTCCCTCTCTCTCCTCTACCTCTCTCCCTCCCTCTCTCTTTTAGAAGCTTTACACCTGCCATCCTGCCTACAGTATGTGATGATATCACAATGTCTCTCTTACATCACAGACAGGCTGACATCATCACACAGGCTGGCGGCCAGCAAGAGACAGAAATGCAGATAGAGACACACTGACAAATACATACACTGTAGGCACAGGCACCATGCGGCTTCTGCACCATAAAAGTTCATTTGAATCAAAAATAATGTCATCTTTTAAGTGAGGCGCTATTGAAATCTTGGGGGTCTAAGTGTCAAGACAATCTTGACATAAAACGGAGGCATCATTTTCAATCATTCAATAATGATGTGGTTTTGGATGACAGTATTCTATGAGATATCATGGGAAAATAATAGGAGACATAATGGAAATACAGTATCGTCCAATTTGTGACCATAATGGGAATATACATAGCGCTTCCTTCACAGGAAATAATACATGTGACATAACGGGAATGTAGTAAGTATGTGGGTTTGGCTGGGATTATCCTACATCCTGCAGGGATATAATAACTGGGAAAACGCTATATTTGATACCGCCACGTTGTGGGATGAGCGAGTAAACATTGCATGTCATTTCCCAGAATCCCTTGCTGCAGTGGGAGCACTGTATGCTACTGTACTGTAGGTGATAATGGTTGAAATATATATATATATATATATATATAGATATATATCTATATATATATATATATATATATATATATATATATATATACATACACATCAACCAGTACAATAATTTAAAAGGGGGGAATTAAAATGGTTGAAGTGGATAATGACAAGTATATACCGATCCAAAAAAACAACTCCTGAGCATGTATGTACTGCTTACATGGATGTACTATTAGCATGTACAGTGTTGTTTGTTACTGCAGTTACCAATTTATTTCCATTTTAAATATTTAATTTCTCTGAAATGGTGCAAGCAAATTGTATGAAAAGTTGCAAACGAATACATGAATGTTTTGTATCCAGAGTCAGGGGGATGAGATGAGATGGGGTCATGTTCATACAGTATTTGAACTGTACATTACTAAAAGAAGGCTTTTTTTCTATGCAGATACAGTATAGTGTTTCAAACACATGCTATACACACGTACACACACATACACATACACACACACACACACACACACACACACGAGGTAATGTAAAGATGTGGGTGAACAGAGCGAAAAAGATTGTACTAGAAACGCTTATTAACATCAAAGGAATGGGCCTAAAGCAAAAGTTTGAACAGCAGCAGCAGCTGCAGTACCCCTGATATCTATGGATGGGACAGATACCCCCTGCAGACGCACGCACGCACGCACGCACGCACGCACGCACGCACGCACACACACAGGGAGGGGTCTGTAGTGTGACAGAGCACACCAGCTACGCCACCAGGCACTCCTTCTTGAATTAAAATAAAACTATCTCCTTACCTCTTTCTGGATGCCCCCTCTTTACCAACAAGAGGGACAGGACCAGCTCTCCTCAGCTTCCATTTTCCTCTTCCTTTCCTCTCTCCCTTGAAAACTTTCTGCACCTGAGACAGTGGGAGGGAGGGAGATAGAGCATGAAACAGCACCCCAAATCCTGTCCCATTACAAGCAGCACAGGCTTCTGTCCCTCTACTCCTCTGCCTCCAGTCATTTGCATGGGAGGGAGGAGCTGCTTGCTCTCTCTCTCCCTCTTTCTCCCTCTCTCTCCTCTACCTCTCTCCCTCCCTCTCTCTTTTAGAAGCTTTACACCTGCCATCCTGCCTACAGTATGTGATGATATCACAATGTCTCTCTTACATCACAGACAGGCTGACATCATCACACAGGCTGGCGGCCAGCAAGAGACAGAAATGCAGATAGAGACACACTGACAAATACATACACTGTAGGCACAGGCACCATGCGGCTTCTGCACCATAAAAGTTCATTTGAATCAAAAATAATGTCATCTTTTAAGTGAGGCGCTATTGAAATCTTGGGGGTCTAAGTGTCAAGACAATCTTGACATAAAACGGAGGCATCATTTTCAATCATTCAATAATGATGTGGTTTTGGATGACAGTATTCTATGAGATATCATGGGAAAATAATAGGAGACATAATGGAAATACAGTATCGTCCAATTTGTGACCATAATGGGAATATACATAGCGCTTCCTTCACAGGAAATAATACATGTGACATAACGGGAATGTAGTAAGTATGTGGGTTTGGCTGGGATTATCCTACATCCTGCAGGGATATAATAACTGGGAAAACGCTATATTTGATACCGCCACGTTGTGGGATGAGCGAGTAAACATTGCATGTCATTTCCCAGAATCCCTTGCTGCAGTGGGAGCACTGTATGCTACTGTACTGTAGGTGATAATGGTTGAAATATATATATATATATATATATATATAGATATATAGATATATATCTATATATATATATATATATATATATATATATATATATATATATATATATATATATATATATATATATATATACATACACATCAACCAGTACAATAATTTAAAAGGGGGCAATTAAAATGGTTGAAGTGGATAATGACAAGTATATACCGATCCAAAAAAACAACTCCTGAGCATGTATGTACTGCTTACATGGATGTACTATTAGCATGTACAGTGTTGTTTGTTACTGCAGTTACCAATTTATTTCCATTTTAAATATTTAATTTCTCTGAAATGGTGCAAGCAAATTGTATGAAAAGTTGCAAACGAATACATGAATGTTTTGTATCCAGAGTCAGGGGGATGAGATGAGATGGGGTCATGTTCATACAGTATTTGAACTGTACATTACTAAAAGAAGGCTTTTTTTCTATGCAGATACAGTATAGTGTTTCAAACACATGCTATACACACGTACACACACATACACATACACACACACACACACACACGAGGTAATGTAAAGATGTGGGTGAACAGAGCGAAAAAGATTGTACTAGAAACGCTTATTAACATCAAAGGAATGGGCCTAAAGCAAAAGTTTGAACAGCAGCAGCAGCTGCAGTACCCCTGATATCTATGGATGGGACAGATACCCCCTGCAGACGCACGCACGCACACACACACACACAGGGAGGGGTCTGTAGTGTGACAGAGCACACCAGCTTCGCCACCAGGCACTCCTTCTTGAATTAAAATAAAACTATCTCCTTACCTCTTTCTGGATGCCCCCTCTTTACCAACAAGAGGGACAGGACCAGCTCTCCTCAGCTTCCATTTTCCTCTTCCTTTCCTCTCTCCCTTGAAAACTTTCTGCACCTGAGACAGTGGGAGGGAGGGAGATAGAGCATGAAACAGCACCCCAAATCCTGTCCCATTACAAGCAGCACAGGCTTCTGTCCCTCTATTCCTCTGCCTCCAGTCATTTGCATGGGAGGGAGGAGCTGCTTGCTCTCTCTCTCCCTCTTTCTCCCTCTCTCTCCTCTACCTCTCTCCCTCCCTCTCTCTTTTAGAAGCTTTACACCTGCCATCCTGCCTACAGTATGTGATGATATCACAATGTCTCTCTTACATCACAGACAGGCTGACATCATCACACAGGCTGGCGGCCAGCAAGAGACAGAAATGCAGATAGAGACACACTGACAAATACATACACTGTAGGCACAGGCACCATGCGGCTTCTGCACCATAAAAGTTCATTTGAATCAAAAATAATGTCATCTTTTAAGTGAGGCGCTATTGAAATCTTGGGGGTCTAAGTGTCAAGACAATCTTGACATAAAACGGAGGCATCATTTTCAATCATTCAATAATGATGTGGTTTTGGATGACAGTATTCTATGAGATATCATGGGAAAATAATAGGAGACATAATGGAAATACAGTATCGTCCAATTTGTGACCATAATGGGAATATACATAGCGCTTCCTTCACAGGAAATAATACATGTGACATAACGGGAATGTAGTAAGTATGTGGGTTTGGCTGGGATTATCCTACATCCTGCAGGGATATAATAACTGGGAAAACGCTATATTTGATACCGCCACGTTGTGGGATGAGCGAGTAAACATTGCATGTCATTTCCCAGAATCCCTTGCTGCAGTGGGAGCACTGTATGCTACTGTACTGTAGGTGATAATGGTTGAAATATATATATATATATATATATATATAGATATATAGATATATATCTATATATATATATATATATATATATATATATATATATATATATATATACATACACATCAACCAGTACAATAATTTAAAAGGGGGCAATTAAAATGGTTGAAGTGGATAATGACAAGTATATACCGATCCAAAAAAACAACTCCTGAGCATGTATGTACTGCTTACATGGATGTACTATTAGCATGTACAGTGTTGTTTGTTACTGCAGTTACCAATTTATTTCCATTTTAAATATTTAATTTCTCTGAAATGGTGCAAGCAAATTGTATGAAAAGTTGCAAACGAATACATGAATGTTTTGTATCCAGAGTCAGGGGGATGAGATGAGATGGGGTCATGTTCATACAGTATTTGAACTGTACATTACTAAAAGAAGGCTTTTTTTCTATGCAGATACAGTATAGTGTTTCAAACACATGCTATACACACGTACACACACATACACATACACACACACACACACACACGAGGTAATGTAAAGATGTGGGTGAACAGAGCGAAAAAGATTGTACTAGAAACGCTTATTAACATCAAAGGAATGGGCCTAAAGCAAAAGTTTGAACAGCAGCAGCAGCTGCAGTACCCCTGATATCTATGGATGGGACAGATACCCCCTGCAGACGCACGCACGCACACACACACACACAGGGAGGGGTCTGTAGTGTGACAGAGCACACAAGCTTCGCCACCAGGCACTCCTTCTTGAATTAAAATAAAACTATCTCCTTACCTCTTTCTGGATGCCCCCTCTTTACCAACAAGAGGGACAGGACCAGCTCTCCTCAGCTTCCATTTTCCTCTTCCTTTCCTCTCTCCCTTGAAAACTTTCTGCACCTGAGACAGTGGGAGGGAGGGAGATAGAGCATGAAACAGCACCCCAAATCCTGTCCCATTACAAGCAGCACAGGCTTCTGTCCCTCTACTCCTCTGCCTCCAGTCATTTGCATGGGAGGGAGGAGCTGCTTGCTCTCTCTCTCCCTCTTTCTCCCTCTCTCTCCCTCCCTCTCTCTTTTAGAAGCTTTACACCTGCCATCCTGCCTACAGTATGTGATGATATCACAATGTCTCTCTTACATCACAGACAGGCTGACATCATCACACAGGCTGGCGGCCAGCAAGAGACAGAAATGCAGATAGAGACACACTGACAAATACATACACTGTAGGCACAGGCACCATGCGGCTTCTGCACCATAAAAGTTCATTTGAATCAAAAATAATGTCATCTTTTAAATGAGGCGCTATTGAAATCTTGGGGGTCTAAGTGTCAAGACAATCTTGACATAAAACGGAGGCATCATTTTCAATCATTCAATAATGATGTGGTTTTGGATGACAGTATTCTATGAGATATCATGGGAAAATAATAGGAGACATAATGGAAATACAGTATCGTCCAATTTGTGACCATAATGGGAATATACATAGCGCTTCCTTCACAGGAAATAATACATGTGACATAACGGGAATGTAGTAAGTATGTGGGTTTGGCTGGGATTATCCTACATCCTGCAGGGATATAATAACTGGGAAAACGCTATATTTGATACCGCCACGTTGTGGGATGAGCGAGTAAACATTGCATGTCATTTCCCAGAATCCCTTGCTGCAGTGGGAGCACTGTATGCTACTGTACTGTAGGTGATAATGGTTGAAATATATATATATATATATATATATATATAGATATATAGATATATATATATATATATATATATATATATATATATATATATATATATATATATATATATATATATATATATATATATATATACATACACATCAACCAGTACAATAATTTAAAAGGGGGCAATTAAAATGGTTGAAGTGGATAATGACAAGTATATACCGATCCAAAAAAACAACTCCTGAGCATGTATGTACTGCTTACATGGATGTACTATTAGCATGTACAGTGTTGTTTGTTACTGCAGTTACCAATTTATTTCCATTTTAAATATTTAATTTCTCTGAAATGGTGCAAGCAAATTGTATGAAAAGTTGCAAACGAATACATGAATGTTTTGTATCCAGAGTCAGGGGGATGAGATGAGATGGGGTCATGTTCATACAGTATTTGAACTGTACATTACTAAAAGAAGGCTTTTTTTCTATGCAGATACAGTATAGTGTTTCAAACACATGCTATACACACGTACACACACATACACATACACACACACACACACACACACGAGGTAATGTAAAGATGTGGGTGAACAGAGCGAAAAAGATTGTACTAGAAACGCTTATTAACATCAAAGGAATGGGCCTAAAGCAAAAGTTTGAACAGCAGCAGCAGCTGCAGTACCCCTGATATCTATGGATGGGACAGATACCCCCTGCAGACGCACGCACGCACACACACACACACAGGGAGGGGTCTGTAGTGTGACAGAGCACACCAGCTTCGCCACCAGGCACTCCATCTTGAATTAAAATAAAACTATCTCCTTACCTCTTTCTGGATGCCCCCTCTTTACCAACAAGAGGGACAGGACCAGCTCTCCTCAGCTTCCATTTTCCTCTTCCTTTCCTCTCTCCCTTGAAAACTTTCTGCACCTGAGACAGTGGGAGGGAGGGAGATAGAGCATGAAACAGCACCCCAAATCCTGTCCCATTACAAGCAGCACAGGCTTCTGTCCCTCTACTCCTCTGCCTCCAGTCATTTGCATGGGAGGGAGGAGCTGCTTGCTCTCTCTCTCCCTCTTTCTCCCTCTCTCTCCTCTACCTCTCTCCCTCCCTCTCTCTTTTAGAAGCTTTACACCTGCCATCCTGCCTACAGTATGTGATGATATCACAATGTCTCTCTTACATCACAGACAGGCTGACATCATCACACAGGCTGGCGGCCAGCAAGAGACAGAAATGCAGATAGAGACACACTGACAAATACATACACTGTAGGCACAGGCACCATGCGGCTTCTGCACCATAAAAGTTCATTTGAATCAAAAATAATGTCATCTTTTAAGTGAGGCGCTATTGAAATCTTGGGGGTCTAAGTGTCAAGACAATCTTGACATAAAACGGAGGCATCATTTTCAATCATTCAATAATGATGTGGTTTTGGATGACAGTATTCTATGAGATATCATGGGAAAATAATAGGAGACATAATGGAAATACAGTATCGTCCAATTTGTGACCATAATGGGAATATACATAGCGCTTCCTTCACAGGAAATAATACATGTGACATAACGGGAATGTAGTAAGTATGTGGGTTTGGCTGGGATTATCCTACATCCTGCAGGGATATAATAACTGGGAAAACGCTATATTTGATACCGCCACGTTGTGGGATGAGCGAGTAAACATTGCATGTCATTTCCCAGAATCCCTTGCTGCAGTGGGAGCACTGTATGCTACTGTACTGTAGGTGATAATGGTTGAAATATATATATATATATATATATATATAGATATATAGATATATATCTATATATATATATATATATATATATATATATATATATATATATATATATATATATATATATATATACATACACATCAACCAGTACAATAATTTAAAAGGGGGCAATTAAAATGGTTGAAGTGGATAATGACAAGTATATACCGATCCAAAAAAACAACTCCTGAGCATGTATGTACTGCTTACATGGATGTACTATTAGCATGTACAGTGTTGTTTGTTACTGCAGTTACCAATTTATTTCCATTTTAAATATTTAATTTCTCTGAAATGGTGCAAGCAAATTGTATGAAAAGTTGCAAACGAATACATGAATGTTTTGTATCCAGAGTCAGGGGGATGAGATGAGATGGGGTCATGTTCATACAGTATTTGAACTGTACATTACTAAAAGAAGGCTTTTTTTCTATGGAGATACAGTATAGTGTTTCAAACACATGCTATACACACGTACACACACATACACATACACACACACACACACACACGAGGTAATGTAAAGATGTGGGTGAACAGAGCGAAAAAGATTGTACTAGAAACGCTTATTAACATCAAAGGAATGGGCCTAAAGCAAAAGTTTGAACAGCAGCAGCAGCTGCAGTACCCCTGATATCTATGGATGGGACAGATACCCCCTGCAGACGCACGCACGCACACACACACACACAGGGAGGGGTCTGTAGTGTGACAGAGCACACCAGCTTCGCCACCAGGCACTCCTTCTTGAATTAAAATAAAACTATCTCCTTACCTCTTTCTGGATGCCCCCTCTTTACCAACAAGAGGGACAGGACCAGCTCTCCTCAGCTTCCATTTTCCTCTTCCTTTCCTCTCTCCCTTGAAAACTTTCTGCACCTGAGACAGTGGGAGGGAGGGAGATAGAGCATGAAACAGCACCCCAAATCCTGTCCCATTACAAGCAGCACAGGCTTCTGTCCCTCTATTCCTCTGCCTCCAGTCATTTGCATGGGAGGGAGGAGCTGCTTGCTCTCTCTCTCCCTCTTTCTCCCTCTCTCTCCTCTACCTCTCTCCCTCCCTCTCTCTTTTAGAAGCTTTACACCTGCCATCCTGCCTACAGTATGTGATGATATCACAATGTCTCTCTTACATCACAGACAGGCTGACATCATCACACAGGCTGGCGGCCAGCAAGAGACAGAAATGCAGATAGAGACACACTGACAAATACATACACTGTAGGCACAGGCACCATGCGGCTTCTGCACCATAAAAGTTCATTTGAATCAAAAATAATGTCATCTTTTAAGTGAGGCGCTATTGAAATCTTGGGGGTCTAAGTGTCAAGACAATCTTGACATAAAACGGAGGCATCATTTTCAATCATTCAATAATGATGTGGTTTTGGATGACAGTATTCTATGAGATATCATGGGAAAATAATAGGAGACATAATGGAAATACAGTATCGTCCAATTTGTGACCATAATGGGAATATACATAGCGCTTCCTTCACAGGAAATAATACATGTGACATAACGGGAATGTAGTAAGTATGTGGGTTTGGCTGGGATTATCCTACATCCTGCAGGGATATAATAACTGGGAAAACGCTATATTTGATACCGCCACGTTGTGGGATGAGCGAGTAAACATTGCATGTCATTTCCCAGAATCCCTTGCTGCAGTGGGAGCACTGTATGCTACTGTACTGTAGGTGATAATGGTTGAAATATATATATATATATATATATATATAGATATATAGATATATATCTATATATATATATATATATATATATATATATATATATATATATATATATATATATATATATATATATATATATATATATATACATACACATCAACCAGTACAATAATTTAAAAGGGGGCAATTAAAATGGTTGAAGTGGATAATGACAAGTATATACCGATCCAAAAAAACAACTCCTGAGCATGTATGTACTGCTTACATGGATGTACTATTAGCATGTACAGTGTTGTTTGTTACTGCAGTTACCAATTTATTTCCATTTTAAATATTTAATTTCTCTGAAATGGTGCAAGCAAATTGTATGAAAAGTTGCAAACGAATACATGAATGTTTTGTATCCAGAGTCAGGGGGATGAGATGAGATGGGGTCATGTTCATACAGTATTTGAACTGTACATTACTAAAAGAAGGCTTTTTTTCTATGCAGATACAGTATAGTGTTTCAAACACATGCTATACACACGTACACACACATACACATACACACACACACACACACACGAGGTAATGTAAAGATGTGGGTGAACAGAGCGAAAAAGATTGTACTAGAAACGCTTATTAACATCAAAGGAATGGGCCTAAAGCAAAAGTTTGAACAGCAGCAGCAGCTGCAGTACCCCTGATATCTATGGATGGGACAGATACCCCCTGCAGACGCACGCACGCACACACACACACACAGGGAGGGGTCTGTAGTGTGACAGAGCACACCAGCTTCGCCACCAGGCACTCCTTCTTGAATTAAAATAAAACTATCTCCTTACCTCTTTCTGGATGCCCCCTCTTTACCAACAAGAGGGACAGGACCAGCTCTCCTCAGCTTCCATTTTCCTCTTCCTTTCCTCTCTCCCTTGAAAACTTTCTGCACCTGAGACAGTGGGAGGGAGGGAGATAGAGCATGAAACAGCACCCCAAATCCTGTCCCATTACAAGCAGCACAGGCTTCTGTCCCTCTATTCCTCTGCCTCCAGTCATTTGCATGGGAGGGAGGAGCTGCTTGCTCTCTCTCTCCCTCTTTCTCCCTCTCTCTCCTCTACCTCTCTCCCTCCCTCTCTCTTTTAGAAGCTTTACACCTGCCATCCTGCCTACAGTATGTGATGATATCACAATGTCTCTCTTACATCACAGACAGGCTGACATCATCACACAGGCTGGCGGCCAGCAAGAGACAGAAATGCAGATAGAGACACACTGACAAATACATACACTGTAGGCACAGGCACCATGCGGCTTCTGCACCATAAAAGTTCATTTGAATCAAAAATAATGTCATCTTTTAAGTGAGGCGCTATTGAAATCTTGGGGGTCTAAGTGTCAAGACAATCTTGACATAAAACGGAGGCATCATTTTCAATCATTCAATAATGATGTGGTTTTGGATGACAGTATTCTATGAGATATCATGGGAAAATAATAGGAGACATAATGGAAATACAGTATCGTCCAATTTGTGACCATAATGGGAATATACATAGCGCTTCCTTCACAGGAAATAATACATGTGACATAACGGGAATGTAGTAAGTATGTGGGTTTGGCTGGGATTATCCTACATCCTGCAGGGATATAATAACTGGGAAAACGCTATATTTGATACCGCCACGTTGTGGGATGAGCGAGTAAACATTGCATGTCATTTCCCAGAATCCCTTGCTGCAGTGGGAGCACTGTATGCTACTGTACTGTAGGTGATAATGGTTGAAATATATATATATATATATATATAGATATATAGATATATATCTATATATATATATATATATATATATATATATATATATATATATATATATATATATACATACACATCAACCAGTACAATAATTTAAAAGGGGGCAATTAAAATGGTTGAAGTGGATAATGACAAGTATATACCGATCCAAAAAAACAACTCCTGAGCATGTATGTACTGCTTACATGGATGTACTATTAGCATGTACAGTGTTGTTTGTTACTGCAGTTACCAATTTATTTCCATTTTAAATATTTAATTTCTCTGAAATGGTGCAAGCAAATTGTATGAAAAGTTGCAAACGAATACATGAATGTTTTGTATCCAGAGTCAGGGGGATGAGATGAGATGGGGTCATGTTCATACAGTATTTGAACTGTACATTACTAAAAGAAGGCTTTTTTTCTATGCAGATACAGTATAGTGTTTCAAACACATGCTATACACACGTACACACACATACACATACACACACACACACACACACGAGGTAATGTAAAGATGTGGGTGAACAGAGCGAAAAAGATTGTACTAGAAACGCTTATTAACATCAAAGGAATGGGCCTAAAGCAAAAGTTTGAACAGCAGCAGCAGCTGCAGTACCCCTGATATCTATGGATGGGACAGATACCCCCTGCAGACGCACGCACGCACACACACACACACAGGGAGGGGTCTGTAGTGTGACAGAGCACACCAGCTTCGCCACCAGGCACTCCTTCTTGAATTAAAATAAAACTATCTCCTTACCTCTTTCTGGATGCCCCCTCTTTACCAACAAGAGGGACAGGACCAGCTCTCCTCAGCTTCCATTTTCCTCTTCCTTTCCTCTCTCCCTTGAAAACTTTCTGCACCTGAGACAGTGGGAGGGAGGGAGATAGAGCATGAAACAGCACCCCAAATCCTGTCCCATTACAAGCAGCACAGGCTTCTGTCCCTCTACTCCTCTGCCTCCAGTCATTTGCATGGGAGGGAGGAGCTGCTTGCTCTCTCTCTCCCTCTTTCTCCCTCTCTCTCCTCTACCTCTCTCCCTCCCTCTCTCTTTTAGAAGCTTTACACCTGCCATCCTGCCTACAGTATGTGATGATATCACAATGTCTCTCTTACATCACAGACAGGCTGACATCATCACACAGGCTGGCGGCCAGCAAGAGACAGAAATGCAGATAGAGACACACTGACAAATACATACACTGTAGGCACAGGCACCATGCGGCTTCTGCACCATAAAAGTTCATTTGAATCAAAAATAATGTCATCTTTTAAGTGAGGCGCTATTGAAATCTTGGGGGTCTAAGTGTCAAGACAATCTTGACATAAAACGGAGGCATCATTTTCAATCATTCAATAATGATGTGGTTTTGGATGACAGTATTCTATGAGATATCATGGGAAAATAATAGGAGACATAATGGAAATACAGTATCGTCCAATTTGTGACCATAATGGGAATATACATAGCGCTTCCTTCACAGGAAATAATACATGTGACATAACGGGAATGTAGTAAGTATGTGGGTTTGGCTGGGATTATCCTACATCCTGCAGGGATATAATAACTGGGAAAACGCTATATTTGATACCGCCACGTTGTGGGATGAGCGAGTAAACATTGCATGTCATTTCCCAGAATCCCTTGCTGCAGTGGGAGCACTGTATGCTACTGTACTGTAGGTGATAATGGTTGAAATATATATATATATATATATATATATAGATATATAGATATATATCTATATATATATATATATATATATATATATATATATATATATATATATATATATATATATATATATATACATACACATCAACCAGTACAATAATTTAAAAGGGGGCAATTAAAATGGTTGAAGTGGATAATGACAAGTATATACCGATCCAAAAAAACAACTCCTGAGCATGTATGTACTGCTTACATGGATGTACTATTAGCATGTACAGTGTTGTTTGTTACTGCAGTTACCAATTTATTTCCATTTTAAATATTTAATTTCTCTGAAATGGTGCAAGCAAATTGTATGAAAAGTTGCAAACGAATACATGAATGTTTTGTATCCAGAGTCAGGGGGATGAGATGAGATGGGGTCATGTTCATACAGTATTTGAACTGTACATTACTAAAAGAAGGCTTTTTTTCTATGGAGATACAGTATAGTGTTTCAAACACATGCTATACACACGTACACACACATACACATACACACACACACACACACACGAGGTAATGTAAAGATGTGGGTGAACAGAGCGAAAAAGATTGTACTAGAAACGCTTATTAACATCAAAGGAATGGGCCTAAAGCAAAAGTTTGAACAGCAGCAGCAGCTGCAGTACCCCTGATATCTATGGATGGGACAGATACCCCCTGCAGACGCACGCACGCACACACACACACACAGGGAGGGGTCTGTAGTGTGACAGAGCACACCAGCTTCGCCACCAGGCACTCCTTCTTGAATTAAAATAAAACTATCTCCTTACCTCTTTCTGGATGCCCCCTCTTTACCAACAAGAGGGACAGGACCAGCTCTCCTCAGCTTCCATTTTCCTCTTCCTTTCCTCTCTCCCTTGAAAACTTTCTGCACCTGAGACAGTGGGAGGGAGGGAGATAGAGCATGAAACAGCACCCCAAATCCTGTCCCATTACAAGCAGCACAGGCTTCTGTCCCTCTATTCCTCTGCCTCCAGTCATTTGCATGGGAGGGAGGAGCTGCTTGCTCTCTCTCTCCCTCTTTCTCCCTCTCTCTCCTCTACCTCTCTCCCTCCCTCTCTCTTTTAGAAGCTTTACACCTGCCATCCTGCCTACAGTATGTGATGATATCACAATGTCTCTCTTACATCACAGACAGGCTGACATCATCACACAGGCTGGCGGCCAGCAAGAGACAGAAATGCAGATAGAGACACACTGACAAATACATACACTGTAGGCACAGGCACCATGCGGCTTCTGCACCATAAAAGTTCATTTGAATCAAAAATAATGTCATCTTTTAAGTGAGGCGCTATTGAAATCTTGGGGGTCTAAGTGTCAAGACAATCTTGACATAAAACGGAGGCATCATTTTCAATCATTCAATAATGATGTGGTTTTGGATGACAGTATTCTATGAGATATCATGGGAAAATAATAGGAGACATAATGGAAATACAGTATCGTCCAATTTGTGACCATAATGGGAATATACATAGCGCTTCCTTCACAGGAAATAATACATGTGACATAACGGGAATGTAGTAAGTATGTGGGTTTGGCTGGGATTATCCTACATCCTGCAGGGATATAATAACTGGGAAAACGCTATATTTGATACCGCCACGTTGTGGGATGAGCGAGTAAACATTGCATGTCATTTCCCAGAATCCCTTGCTGCAGTGGGAGCACTGTATGCTACTGTACTGTAGGTGATAATGGTTGAAATATATATATATATATATATATATATAGATATATAGATATATATCTATATATATATATATATATATATATATATATATATATATATATATATATATATATATATATATATATATATATATATATATACATACACATCAACCAGTACAATAATTTAAAAGGGGGCAATTAAAATGGTTGAAGTGGATAATGACAAGTATATACCGATCCAAAAAAACAACTCCTGAGCATGTATGTACTGCTTACATGGATGTACTATTAGCATGTACAGTGTTGTTTGTTACTGCAGTTACCAATTTATTTCCATTTTAAATATTTAATTTCTCTGAAATGGTGCAAGCAAATTGTATGAAAAGTTGCAAACGAATACATGAATGTTTTGTATCCAGAGTCAGGGGGATGAGATGAGATGGGGTCATGTTCATACAGTATTTGAACTGTACATTACTAAAAGAAGGCTTTTTTTCTATGCAGATACAGTATAGTGTTTCAAACACATGCTATACACACGTACACACACATACACATACACACACACACACACACACGAGGTAATGTAAAGATGTGGGTGAACAGAGCGAAAAAGATTGTACTAGAAACGCTTATTAACATCAAAGGAATGGGCCTAAAGCAAAAGTTTGAACAGCAGCAGCAGCTGCAGTACCCCTGATATCTATGGATGGGACAGATACCCCCTGCAGACGCACGCACGCACACACACACACACAGGGAGGGGTCTGTAGTGTGACAGAGCACACCAGCTTCGCCACCAGGCACTCCTTCTTGAATTAAAATAAAACTATCTCCTTACCTCTTTCTGGATGCCCCCTCTTTACCAACAAGAGGGACAGGACCAGCTCTCCTCAGCTTCCATTTTCCTCTTCCTTTCCTCTCTCCCTTGAAAACTTTCTGCACCTGAGACAGTGGGAGGGAGGGAGATAGAGCATGAAACAGCACCCCAAATCCTGTCCCATTACAAGCAGCACAGGCTTCTGTCCCTCTATTCCTCTGCCTCCAGTCATTTGCATGGGAGGGAGGAGCTGCTTGCTCTCTCTCTCCCTCTTTCTCCCTCTCTCTCCTCTACCTCTCTCCCTCCCTCTCTCTTTTAGAAGCTTTACACCTGCCATCCTGCCTACAGTATGTGATGATATCACAATGTCTCTCTTACATCACAGACAGGCTGACATCATCACACAGGCTGGCGGCCAGCAAGAGACAGAAATGCAGATAGAGACACACTGACAAATACATACACTGTAGGCACAGGCACCATGCGGCTTCTGCACCATAAAAGTTCATTTGAATCAAAAATAATGTCATCTTTTAAGTGAGGCGCTATTGAAATCTTGGGGGTCTAAGTGTCAAGACAATCTTGACATAAAACGGAGGCATCATTTTCAATCATTCAATAATGATGTGGTTTTGGATGACAGTATTCTATGAGATATCATGGGAAAATAATAGGAGACATAATGGAAATACAGTATCGTCCAATTTGTGACCATAATGGGAATATACATAGCGCTTCCTTCACAGGAAATAATACATGTGACATAACGGGAATGTAGTAAGTATGTGGGTTTGGCTGGGATTATCCTACATCCTGCAGGGATATAATAACTGGGAAAACGCTATATTTGATACCGCCACGTTGTGGGATGAGCGAGTAAACATTGCATGTCATTTCCCAGAATCCCTTGCTGCAGTGGGAGCACTGTATGCTACTGTACTGTAGGTGATAATGGTTGAAATATATATATATATATATATATATATAGATATATAGATATATATCTATATATATATATATATATATATATATATATATATATATATATATATATATATATACATACACATCAACCAGTACAATAATTTAAAAGGGGGCAATTAAAATGGTTGAAGTGGATAATGACAAGTATATACCGATCCAAAAAAACAACTCCTGAGCATGTATGTACTGCTTACATGGATGTACTATTAGCATGTACAGTGTTGTTTGTTACTGCAGTTACCAATTTATTTCCATTTTAAATATTTAATTTCTCTGAAATGGTGCAAGCAAATTGTATGAAAAGTTGCAAACGAATACATGAATGTTTTGTATCCAGAGTCAGGGGGATGAGATGAGATGGGGTCATGTTCATACAGTATTTGAACTGTACATTACTAAAAGAAGGCTTTTTTTCTATGCAGATACAGTATAGTGTTTCAAACACATGCTATACACACGTACACACACATACACATACACACACACACACACACACGAGGTAATGTAAAGATGTGGGTGAACAGAGCGAAAAAGATTGTACTAGAAACGCTTATTAACATCAAAGGAATGGGCCTAAAGCAAAAGTTTGAACAGCAGCAGCAGCTGCAGTACCCCTGATATCTATGGATGGGACAGATACCCCCTGCAGACGCACGCACGCACACACACACACACAGGGAGGGGTCTGTAGTGTGACAGAGCACACCAGCTTCGCCACCAGGCACTCCTTCTTGAATTAAAATAAAACTATCTCCTTACCTCTTTCTGGATGCCCCCTCTTTACCAACAAGAGGGACAGGACCAGCTCTCCTCAGCTTCCATTTTCCTCTTCCTTTCCTCTCTCCCTTGAAAACTTTCTGCACCTGAGACAGTGGGAGGGAGGGAGATAGAGCATGAAACAGCACCCCAAATCCTGTCCCATTACAAGCAGCACAGGCTTCTGTCCCTCTACTCCTCTGCCTCCAGTCATTTGCATGGGAGGGAGGAGCTGCTTGCTCTCTCTCTCCCTCTTTCTCCCTCTCTCTCCTCTACCTCTCTCCCTCCCTCTCTCTTTTAGAAGCTTTACACCTGCCATCCTGCCTACAGTATGTGATGATATCACAATGTCTCTCTTACATCACAGACAGGCTGACATCATCACACAGGCTGGCGGCCAGCAAGAGACAGAAATGCAGATAGAGACACACTGACAAATACATACACTGTAGGCACAGGCACCATGCGGCTTCTGCACCATAAAAGTTCATTTGAATCAAAAATAATGTCATCTTTTAAATGAGGCGCTATTGAAATCTTGGGGGTCTAAGTGTCAAGACAATCTTGACATAAAACGGAGGCATCATTTTCAATCATTCAATAATGATGTGGTTTTGGATGACAGTATTCTATGAGATATCATGGGAAAATAATAGGAGACATAATGGAAATACAGTATCGTCCAATTTGTGACCATAATGGGAATATACATAGCGCTTCCTTCACAGGAAATAATACATGTGACATAACGGGAATGTAGTAAGTATGTGGGTTTGGCTGGGATTATCCTACATCCTGCAGGGATATAATAACTGGGAAAACGCTATATTTGATACCGCCACGTTGTGGGATGAGCGAGTAAACATTGCATGTCATTTCCCAGAATCCCTTGCTGCAGTGGGAGCACTGTATGCTACTGTACTGTAGGTGATAATGGTTGAAATATATATATATATATATATATATATAGATATATAGATATATATCTATATATATATATATATATATATATATATATATATATATATATATATATATACATACACATCAACCAGTACAATAATTTAAAAGGGGGCAATTAAAATGGTTGAAGTGGATAATGACAAGTATATACCGATCCAAAAAAACAACTCCTGAGCATGTATGTACTGCTTACATGGATGTACTATTAGCATGTACAGTGTTGTTTGTTACTGCAGTTACCAATTTATTTCCATTTTAAATATTTAATTTCTCTGAAATGGTGCAAGCAAATTGTATGAAAAGTTGCAAACGAATACATGAATGTTTTGTATCCAGAGTCAGGGGGATGAGATGAGATGGGGTCATGTTCATACAGTATTTGAACTGTACATTACTAAAAGAAGGCTTTTTTTCTATGCAGATACAGTATAGTGTTTCAAACACATGCTATACACACGTACACACACATACACATACACACACACACACACACACGAGGTAATGTAAAGATGTGGGTGAACAGAGCGAAAAAGATTGTACTAGAAACGCTTATTAACATCAAAGGAATGGGCCTAAAGCAAAAGTTTGAACAGCAGCAGCAGCTGCAGTACCCCTGATATCTATGGATGGGACAGATACCCCCTGCAGACGCACGCACGCACGCACGCACGCACACACACACACAGGGAGGGGTCTGTAGTGTGACAGAGCACACCAGCTACGCCACCAGGCACTCCTTCTTGAATTAAAATAAAACTATCTCCTTACCTCTTTCTGGATGCCCCCTCTTTACCAACAAGAGGGACAGGACCAGCTCTCCTCAGCTTCCATTTTCCTCTTCCTTTCCTCTCTCCCTTGAAAACTTTCTGCACCTGAGACAGTGGGAGGGAGGGAGATAGAGCATGAAACAGCACCCCAAATCCTGTCCCATTACAAGCAGCACAGGCTTCTGTCCCTCTACTCCTCTGCCTCCAGTCATTTGCATGGGAGGGAGGAGCTGCTTGCTCTCTCTCTCCCTCTTTCTCCCTCTCTCTCCTCTACCTCTCTCCCTCCCTCTCTCTTTTAGAAGCTTTACACCTGCCATCCTGCCTACAGTATGTGATGATATCACAATGTCTCTCTTACATCACAGACAGGCTGACATCATCACACAGGCTGGCGGCCAGCAAGAGACAGAAATGCAGATAGAGACACACTGACAAATACATACACTGTAGGCACAGGCACCATGCGGCTTCTGCACCATAAAAGTTCATTTGAATCAAAAATAATGTCATCTTTTAAGTGAGGCGCTATTGAAATCTTGGGGGTCTAAGTGTCAAGACAATCTTGACATAAAACGGAGGCATCATTTTCAATCATTCAATAATGATGTGGTTTTGGATGACAGTATTCTATGAGATATCATGGGAAAATAATAGGAGACATAATGGAAATACAGTATCGTCCAATTTGTGACCATAATGGGAATATACATAGCGCTTCCTTCACAGGAAATAATACATGTGACATAACGGGAATGTAGTAAGTATGTGGGTTTGGCTGGGATTATCCTACATCCTGCAGGGATATAATAACTGGGAAAACGCTATATTTGATACCGCCACGTTGTGGGATGAGCGAGTAAACATTGCATGTCATTTCCCAGAATCCCTTGCTGCAGTGGGAGCACTGTATGCTACTGTACTGTAGGTGATAATGGTTGAAATATATATATATATATATATATATATATATATATATATATATATACATACACATCAACCAGTACAATAATTTAAAAGGGGGCAATTAAAATGGTTGAAGTGGATAATGACAAGTATATACCGATCCAAAAAAACAACTCCTGAGCATGTATGTACTGCTTACATGGATGTACTATTAGCATGTACAGTGTTGTTTGTTACTGCAGTTACCAATTTATTTCCATTTTAAATATTTAATTTCTCTGAAATGGTGCAAGCAAATTGTATGAAAAGTTGCAAACGAATACATGAATGTTTTGTATCCAGAGTCAGGGGGATGAGATGAGATGGGGTCATGTTCATACAGTATTTGAACTGTACATTACTAAAAGAAGGCTTTTTTTCTATGCAGATACAGTATAGTGTTTCAAACACATGCTATACACACGTACACACACATACACATACACACACACACACACACACGAGGTAATGTAAAGATGTGGGTGAACAGAGCGAAAAAGATTGTACTAGAAACGCTTATTAACATCAAAGGAATGGGCCTAAAGCAAAAGTTTGAACAGCAGCAGCAGCTGCAGTACCCCTGATATCTATGGATGGGACAGATACCCCCTGCAGACGGCACGCACGCACGCACGCACGCACACACACACACAGGGAGGGGTCTGTAGTGTGACAGAGCACACCAGCTACGCCACCAGGCACTCCTTCTTGAATTAAAATAAAACTATCTCCTTACCTCTTTCTGGATGCCCCCTCTTTACCAACAAGAGGGACAGGACCAGCTCTCCTCAGCTTCCATTTTCCTCTTCCTTTCCTCTCTCCCTTGAAAACTTTCTGCACCTGAGACAGTGGGAGGGAGGGAGATAGAGCATGAAACAGCACCCCAAATCCTGTCCCATTACAAGCAGCACAGGCTTCTGTCCCTCTACTCCTCTGCCTCCAGTCATTTGCATGGGAGGGAGGAGCTGCTTGCTCTCTCTCTCCCTCTTTCTCCCTCTCTCTCCTCTACCTCTCTCCCTCCCTCTCTCTTTTAGAAGCTTTACACCTGCCATCCTGCCTACAGTATGTGATGATATCACAATGTCTCTCTTACATCACAGACAGGCTGACATCATCACACAGGCTGGCGGCCAGCAAGAGACAGAAATGCAGATAGAGACACACTGACAAATACATACACTGTAGGCACAGGCACCATGCGGCTTCTGCACCATAAAAGTTCATTTGAATCAAAAATAATGTCATCTTTTAAGTGAGGCGCTATTGAAATCTTGGGGGTCTAAGTGTCAAGACAATCTTGACATAAAACGGAGGCATCATTTTCAATCATTCAATAATGATGTGGTTTTGGATGACAGTATTCTATGAGATATCATGGGAAAATAATAGGAGACATAATGGAAATACAGTATCGTCCAATTTGTGACCATAATGGGAATATACATAGCGCTTCCTTCACAGGAAATAATACATGTGACATAACGGGAATGTAGTAAGTATGTGGGTTTGGCTGGGATTATCCTACATCCTGCAGGGATATAATAACTGGGAAAACGCTATATTTGATACCGCCACGTTGTGGGATGAGCGAGTAAACATTGCATGTCATTTCCCAGAATCCCTTGCTGCAGTGGGAGCACTGTATGCTACTGTACTGTAGGTGATAATGGTTGAAATATATATATATATATATATATATTATATATATATATATATATATATATATATATATATATATATACATACACATCAACCAGTACAATAATTTAAAAGGGGGGAATTAAAATGGTTGAAGTGGATAATGACAAGTATATACCGATCCAAAAAAACAACTCCTGAGCATGTATGTACTGCTTACATGGATGTACTATTAGCATGTACAGTGTTGTTTGTTACTGCAGTTACCAATTTATTTCCATTTTAAATATTTAATTTCTCTGAAATGGTGCAAGCAAATTGTATGAAAAGTTGCAAACGAATACATGAATGTTTTGTATCCAGAGTCAGGGGGATGAGATGAGATGGGGTCATGTTCATACAGTATTTGAACTGTACATTACTAAAAGAAGGCTTTTTTTCTATGCAGATACAGTATAGTGTTTCAAACACATGCTATACACACGTACACACACATACACATACACACACACACACACACACGAGGTAATGTAAAGATGTGGGTGAACAGAGCGAAAAAGATTGTACTAGAAACGCTTATTAACATCAAAGGAATGGGCCTAAAGCAAAAGTTTGAACAGCAGCAGCAGCTGCAGTACCCCTGATATCTATGGATGGGACAGATACCCCCTGCAGACGCACGCACGCACACACACACACACAGGGAGGGGTCTGTAGTGTGACAGAGCACACCAGCTTCGCCACCAGGCACTCCTTCTTGAATTAAAATAAAACTATCTCCTTACCTCTTTCTGGATGCCCCCTCTTTACCAACAAGAGGGACAGGACCAGCTCTCCTCAGCTTCCATTTTCCTCTTCCTTTCCTCTCTCCCTTGAAAACTTTCTGCACCTGAGACAGTGGGAGGGAGGGAGATAGAGCATGAAACAGCACCCCAAATCCTGTCCCATTACAAGCAGCACAGGCTTCTGTCCCTCTACTCCTCTGCCTCCAGTCATTTGCATGGGAGGGAGGAGCTGCTTGCTCTCTCTCTCCCTCTTTCTCCCTCTCTCTCCTCTACCTCTCTCCCTCCCTCTCTCTTTTAGAAGCTTTACACCTGCCATCCTGCCTACAGTATGTGATGATATCACAATGTCTCTCTTACATCACAGACAGGCTGACATCATCACACAGGCTGGCGGCCAGCAAGAGACAGAAATGCAGATAGAGACACACTGACAAATACATACACTGTAGGCACAGGCACCATGCGGCTTCTGCACCATAAAAGTTCATTTGAATCAAAAATAATGTCATCTTTTAAATGAGGCGCTATTGAAATCTTGGGGGTCTAAGTGTCAAGACAATCTTGACATAAAACGGAGGCATCATTTTCAATCATTCAATAATGATGTGGTTTTGGATGACAGTATTCTATGAGATATCATGGGAAAATAATAGGAGACATAATGGAAATACAGTATCGTCCAATTTGTGACCATAATGGGAATATACATAGCGCTTCCTTCACAGGAAATAATACATGTGACATAACGGGAATGTAGTAAGTATGTGGGTTTGGCTGGGATTATCCTACATCCTGCAGGGATATAATAACTGGGAAAACGCTATATTTGATACCGCCACGTTGTGGGATGAGCGAGTAAACATTGCATGTCATTTCCCAGAATCCCTTGCTGCAGTGGGAGCACTGTATGCTACTGTACTGTAGGTGATAATGGTTGAAATATATATATATATATATATATATATAGATATATAGATATATATCTATATATATATATATATATATATATATATATATATATATATATATATATACATACACATCAACCAGTACAATAATTTAAAAGGGGGCAATTAAAATGGTTGAAGTGGATAATGACAAGTATATACCGATCCAAAAAAACAACTCCTGAGCATGTATGTACTGCTTACATGGATGTACTATTAGCATGTACAGTGTTGTTTGTTACTGCAGTTACCAATTTATTTCCATTTTAAATATTTAATTTCTCTGAAATGGTGCAAGCAAATTGTATGAAAAGTTGCAAACGAATACATGAATGTTTTGTATCCAGAGTCAGGGGGATGAGATGAGATGGGGTCATGTTCATACAGTATTTGAACTGTACATTACTAAAAGAAGGCTTTTTTTCTATGCAGATACAGTATAGTGTTTCAAACACATGCTATACACACGTACACACACATACACATACACACACACACACACACACGAGGTAATGTAAAGATGTGGGTGAACAGAGCGAAAAAGATTGTACTAGAAACGCTTATTAACATCAAAGGAATGGGCCTAAAGCAAAAGTTTGAACAGCAGCAGCAGCTGCAGTACCCCTGATATCTATGGATGGGACAGATACCCCCTGCAGACGCACGCACGCACGCACGCACGCACGCACGCACACACACACACAGGGAGGGGTCTGTAGTGTGACAGAGCACACCAGCTACGCCACCAGGCACTCCTTCTTGAATTAAAATAAAACTATCTCCTTACCTCTTTCTGGATGCCCCCTCTTTACCAACAAGAGGGACAGGACCAGCTCTCCTCAGCTTCCATTTTCCTCTTCCTTTCCTCTCTCCCTTGAAAACTTTCTGCACCTGAGACAGTGGGAGGGAGGGAGATAGAGCATGAAACAGCACCCCAAATCCTGTCCCATTACAAGCAGCACAGGCTTCTGTCCCTCTACTCCTCTGCCTCCAGTCATTTGCATGGGAGGGAGGAGCTGCTTGCTCTCTCTCTCCCTCTTTCTCCCTCTCTCTCCTCTACCTCTCTCCCTCCCTCTCTCTTTTAGAAGCTTTACACCTGCCATCCTGCCTACAGTATGTGATGATATCACAATGTCTCTCTTACATCACAGACAGGCTGACATCATCACACAGGCTGGCGGCCAGCAAGAGACAGAAATGCAGATAGAGACACACTGACAAATACATACACTGTAGGCACAGGCACCATGCGGCTTCTGCACCATAAAAGTTCATTTGAATCAAAAATAATGTCATCTTTTAAGTGAGGCGCTATTGAAATCTTGGGGGTCTAAGTGTCAAGACAATCTTGACATAAAACGGAGGCATCATTTTCAATCATTCAATAATGATGTGGTTTTGGATGACAGTATTCTATGAGATATCATGGGAAAATAATAGGAGACATAATGGAAATACAGTATCGTCCAATTTGTGACCATAATGGGAATATACATAGCGCTTCCTTCACAGGAAATAATACATGTGACATAACGGGAATGTAGTAAGTATGTGGGTTTGGCTGGGATTATCCTACATCCTGCAGGGATATAATAACTGGGAAAACGCTATATTTGATACCGCCACGTTGTGGGATGAGCGAGTAAACATTGCATGTCATTTCCCAGAATCCCTTGCTGCAGTGGGAGCACTGTATGCTACTGTACTGTAGGTGATAATGGTTGAAATATATATATATATATATATATATATATATATATATATATACATACACATCAACCAGTACAATAATTTAAAAGGGGGCAATTAAAATGGTTGAAGTGGATAATGACAAGTATATACCGATCCAAAAAAACAACTCCTGAGCATGTATGTACTGCTTACATGGATGTACTATTAGCATGTACAGTGTTGTTTGTTACTGCAGTTACCAATTTATTTCCATTTTAAATATTTAATTTCTCTGAAATGGTGCAAGCAAATTGTATGAAAAGTTGCAAACGAATACATGAATGTTTTGTATCCAGAGTCAGGGGGATGAGATGAGATGGGGTCATGTTCATACAGTATTTGAACTGTACATTACTAAAAGAAGGCTTTTTTTCTATGCAGATACAGTATAGTGTTTCAAACACATGCTATACACACGTACACACACATACACATACACACACACACACACACACACACACACGAGGTAATGTAAAGATGTGGGTGAACAGAGCGAAAAAGATTGTACTAGAAACGCTTATTAACATCAAAGGAATGGGCCTAAAGCAAAAGTTTGAACAGCAGCAGCAGCTGCAGTACCCCTGATATCTATGGATGGGACAGATACCCCCTGCAGACGCACGCACGCACGCACGCACGCACGCACGCACGCACGCACACACACACACAGGGAGGGGTCTGTAGTGTGACAGAGCACACCAGCTACGCCACCAGGCACTCCTTCTTGAATTAAAATAAAACTATCTCCTTACCTCTTTCTGGATGCCCCCTCTTTACCAACAAGAGGGACAGGACCAGCTCTCCTCAGCTTCCATTTTCCTCTTCCTTTCCTCTCTCCCTTGAAAACTTTCTGCACCTGAGACAGTGGGAGGGAGATAGAGCATGAAACAGCACCCCAAATCCTGTCCCATTACAAGCAGCACAGGCTTCTGTCCCTCTACTCCTCTGCCTCCAGTCATTTGCATGGGAGGGAGGAGCTGCTTGCTCTCTCTCTCCCTCTTTCTCCCTCTCTCTCCTCTACCTCTCTCCCTCCCTCTCTCTTTTAGAAGCTTTACACCTGCCATCCTGCCTACAGTATGTGATGATATCACAATGTCTCTCTTACATCACAGACAGGCTGACATCATCACACAGGCTGGCGGCCAGCAAGAGACAGAAATGCAGATAGAGACACACTGACAAATACATACACTGTAGGCACAGGCACCATGCGGCTTCTGCACCATAAAAGTTCATTTGAATCAAAAATAATGTCATCTTTTAAGTGAGGCGCTATTGAAATCTTGGGGGTCTAAGTGTCAAGACAATCTTGACATAAAACGGAGGCATCATTTTCAATCATTCAATAATGATGTGGTTTTGGATGACAGTATTCTATGAGATATCATGGGAAAATAATAGGAGACATAATGGAAATACAGTATCGTCCAATTTGTGACCATAATGGGAATATACATAGCGCTTCCTTCACAGGAAATAATACATGTGACATAACGGGAATGTAGTAAGTATGTGGGTTTGGCTGGGATTATCCTACATCCTGCAGGGATATAATAACTGGGAAAACGCTATATTTGATACCGCCACGTTGTGGGATGAGCGAGTAAACATTGCATGTCATTTCCCAGAATCCCTTGCTGCAGTGGGAGCACTGTATGCTACTGTACTGTAGGTGATAATGGTTGAAATATATATATATATATATATATATATATATATATATATATATACATACACATCAACCAGTACAATAATTTAAAAGGGGGGAATTAAAATGGTTGAAGTGGATAATGACAAGTATATACCGATCCAAAAAAACAACTCCTGAGCATGTATGTACTGCTTACATGGATGTACTATTAGCATGTACAGTGTTGTTTGTTACTGCAGTTACCAATTTATTTCCATTTTAAATATTTAATTTCTCTGAAATGGTGCAAGCAAATTGTATGAAAAGTTGCAAACGAATACATGAATGTTTTGTATCCAGAGTCAGGGGGATGAGATGAGATGGGGTCATGTTCATACAGTATTTGAACTGTACATTACTAAAAGAAGGCTTTTTTTCTATGCAGATACAGTATAGTGTTTCAAACACATGCTATACACACGTACACACACATACACATACACACACACACACACACACACACACACGAGGTAATGTAAAGATGTGGGTGAACAGAGCGAAAAAGATTGTACTAGAAACGCTTATTAACATCAAAGGAATGGGCCTAAAGCAAAAGTTTGAACAGCAGCAGCAGCTGCAGTACCCCTGATATCTATGGATGGGACAGATACCCCCTGCAGACGCACGCACGCACGCACGCACGCACGCACGCACGCACACACACACACAGGGAGGGGTCTGTAGTGTGACAGAGCACACCAGCTACGCCACCAGGCACTCCTTCTTGAATTAAAATAAAACTATCTCCTTACCTCTTTCTGGATGCCCCCTCTTTACCAACAAGAGGGACAGGACCAGCTCTCCTCAGCTTCCATTTTCCTCTTCCTTTCCTCTCTCCCTTGAAAACTTTCTGCACCTGAGACAGTGGGAGGGAGATAGAGCATGAAACAGCACCCCAAATCCTGTCCCATTACAAGCAGCACAGGCTTCTGTCCCTCTACTCCTCTGCCTCCAGTCATTTGCATGGGAGGGAGGAGCTGCTTGCTCTCTCTCTCCCTCTTTCTCCCTCTCTCTCCTCTACCTCTCTCCCTCCCTCTCTCTTTTAGAAGCTTTACACCTGCCATCCTGCCTACAGTATGTGATGATATCACAATGTCTCTCTTACATCACAGACAGGCTGACATCATCACACAGGCTGGCGGCCAGCAAGAGACAGAAATGCAGATAGAGACACACTGACAAATACATACACTGTAGGCACAGGCACCATGCGGCTTCTGCACCATAAAAGTTCATTTGAATCAAAAATAATGTCATCTTTTAAGTGAGGCGCTATTGAAATCTTGGGGGTCTAAGTGTCAAGACAATCTTGACATAAAACGGAGGCATCATTTTCAATCATTCAATAATGATGTGGTTTTGGATGACAGTATTCTATGAGATATCATGGGAAAATAATAGGAGACATAATGGAAATACAGTATCGTCCAATTTGTGACCATAATGGGAATATACATAGCGCTTCCTTCACAGGAAATAATACATGTGACATAACGGGAATGTAGTAAGTATGTGGGTTTGGCTGGGATTATCCTACATCCTGCAGGGATATAATAACTGGGAAAACGCTATATTTGATACCGCCACGTTGTGGGATGAGCGAGTAAACATTGCATGTCATTTCCCAGAATCCCTTGCTGCAGTGGGAGCACTGTATGCTACTGTACTGTAGGTGATAATGGTTGAAATATATATATATATATATATATATATATATATATATATATATACATACACATCAACCAGTACAATAATTTAAAAGGGGGGAATTAAAATGGTTGAAGTGGATAATGACAAGTATATACCGATCCAAAAAAACAACTCCTGAGCATGTATGTACTGCTTACATGGATGTACTATTAGCATGTACAGTGTTGTTTGTTACTGCAGTTACCAATTTATTTCCATTTTAAATATTTAATTTCTCTGAAATGGTGCAAGCAAATTGTATGAAAAGTTGCAAACGAATACATGAATGTTTTGTATCCAGAGTCAGGGGGATGAGATGAGATGGGGTCATGTTCATACAGTATTTGAACTGTACATTACTAAAAGAAGGCTTTTTTTCTATGCAGATACAGTATAGTGTTTCAAACACATGCTATACACACGTACACACACATACACATACACACACACACACACACACACACACACGAGGTAATGTAAAGATGTGGGTGAACAGAGCGAAAAAGATTGTACTAGAAACGCTTATTAACATCAAAGGAATGGGCCTAAAGCAAAAGTTTGAACAGCAGCAGCAGCTGCAGTACCCCTGATATCTATGGATGGGACAGATACCCCCTGCAGACGCACGCACGCACGCACGCACGCACGCACACAGGGAGGGGTCTGTAGTGTGACAGAGCACACCAGCTACGCCACCAGGCACTCCTTCTTGAATTAAAATAAAACTATCTCCTTACCTCTTTCTGGATGCCCCCTCTTTACCAACAAGAGGGACAGGACCAGCTCTCCTCAGCTTCCATTTTCCTCTTCCTTTCCTCTCTCCCTTGAAAACTTTCTGCACCTGAGACAGTGGGAGGGAGATAGAGCATGAAACAGCACCCCAAATCCTGTCCCATTACAAGCAGCACAGGCTTCTGTCCCTCTACTCCTCTGCCTCCAGTCATTTGCATGGGAGGGAGGAGCTGCTTGCTCTCTCTCTCCCTCTTTCTCCCTCTCTCTCCTCTACCTCTCTCCCTCCCTCTCTCTTTTAGAAGCTTTACACCTGCCATCCTGCCTACAGTATGTGATGATATCACAATGTCTCTCTTACATCACAGACAGGCTGACATCATCACACAGGCTGGCGGCCAGCAAGAGACAGAAATGCAGATAGAGACACACTGACAAATACATACACTGTAGGCACAGGCACCATGCGGCTTCTGCACCATAAAAGTTCATTTGAATCAAAAATAATGTCATCTTTTAAGTGAGGCGCTATTGAAATCTTGGGGGTCTAAGTGTCAAGACAATCTTGACATAAAACGGAGGCATCATTTTCAATCATTCAATAATGATGTGGTTTTGGATGACAGTATTCTATGAGATATCATGGGAAAATAATAGGAGACATAATGGAAATACAGTATCGTCCAATTTGTGACCATAATGGGAATATACATAGCGCTTCCTTCACAGGAAATAATACATGTGACATAACGGGAATGTAGTAAGTATGTGGGTTTGGCTGGGATTATCCTACATCCTGCAGGGATATAATAACTGGGAAAACGCTATATTTGATACCGCCACGTTGTGGGATGAGCGAGTAAACATTGCATGTCATTTCCCAGAATCCCTTGCTGCAGTGGGAGCACTGTATGCTACTGTACTGTAGGTGATAATGGTTGAAATATATATATATATATATATATATATATATATATATATATATATACATACACATCAACCAGTACAATAATTTAAAAGGGGGGAATTAAAATGGTTGAAGTGGATAATGACAAGTATATACCGATCCAAAAAAACAACTCCTGAGCATGTATGTACTGCTTACATGGATGTACTATTAGCATGTACAGTGTTGTTTGTTACTGCAGTTACCAATTTATTTCCATTTTAAATATTTAATTTCTCTGAAATGGTGCAAGCAAATTGTATGAAAAGTTGCAAACGAATACATGAATGTTTTGTATCCAGAGTCAGGGGGATGAGATGAGATGGGGTCATGTTCATACAGTATTTGAACTGTACATTACTAAAAGAAGGCTTTTTTTCTATGCAGATACAGTATAGTGTTTCAAACACATGCTATACACACGTACACACACATACACATACACACACACACACACACACACACACACGAGGTAATGTAAAGATGTGGGTGAACAGAGCGAAAAAGATTGTACTAGAAACGCTTATTAACATCAAAGGAATGGGCCTAAAGCAAAAGTTTGAACAGCAGCAGCAGCTGCAGTACCCCTGATATCTATGGATGGGACAGATACCCCCTGCAGACGCACGCACGCACGCACGCACGCACGCACGCACACACACACACAGGGAGGGGTCTGTAGTGTGACAGAGCACACCAGCTACGCCACCAGGCACTCCTTCTTGAATTAAAATAAAACTATCTCCTTACCTCTTTCTGGATGCCCCCTCTTTACCAACAAGAGGGACAGGACCAGCTCTCCTCAGCTTCCATTTTCCTCTTCCTTTCCTCTCTCCCTTGAAAACTTTCTGCACCTGAGACAGTGGGAGGGAGGGAGATAGAGCATGAAACAGCACCCCAAATCCTGTCCCATTACAAGCAGCACAGGCTTCTGTCCCTCTACTCCTCTGCCTCCAGTCATTTGCATGGGAGGGAGGAGCTGCTTGCTCTCTCTCTCCCTCTTTCTCCCTCTCTCTCCTCTACCTCTCTCCCTCCCTCTCTCTTTTAGAAGCTTTACACCTGCCATCCTGCCTACAGTATGTGATGATATCACAATGTCTCTCTTACATCACAGACAGGCTGACATCATCACACAGGCTGGCGGCCAGCAAGAGACAGAAATGCAGATAGAGACACACTGACAAATACATACACTGTAGGCACAGGCACCATGCGGCTTCTGCACCATAAAAGTTCATTTGAATCAAAAATAATGTCATCTTTTAAGTGAGGCGCTATTGAAATCTTGGGGGTCTAAGTGTCAAGACAATCTTGACATAAAACGGAGGCATCATTTTCAATCATTCAATAATGATGTGGTTTTGGATGACAGTATTCTATGAGATATCATGGGAAAATAATAGGAGACATAATGGAAATACAGTATCGTCCAATTTGTGACCATAATGGGAATATACATAGCGCTTCCTTCACAGGAAATAATACATGTGACATAACGGGAATGTAGTAAGTATGTGGGTTTGGCTGGGATTATCCTACATCCTGCAGGGATATAATAACTGGGAAAACGCTATATTTGATACCGCCACGTTGTGGGATGAGCGAGTAAACATTGCATGTCATTTCCCAGAATCCCTTGCTGCAGTGGGAGCACTGTATGCTACTGTACTGTAGGTGATAATGGTTGAAATATATATATATATATATATATATAGATATATATATATATATATATATATATATATATATATATACATACACATCAACCAGTACAATAATTTAAAAGGGGGGAATTAAAATGGTTGAAGTGGATAATGACAAGTATATACCGATCCAAAAAAACAACTCCTGAGCATGTATGTACTGCTTACATGGATGTACTATTAGCATGTACAGTGTTGTTTGTTACTGCAGTTACCAATTTATTTCCATTTTAAATATTTAATTTCTCTGAAATGGTGCAAGCAAATTGTATGAAAAGTTGCAAACGAATACATGAATGTTTTGTATCCAGAGTCAGGGGGATGAGATGAGATGGGGTCATGTTCATACAGTATTTGAACTGTACATTACTAAAAGAAGGCTTTTTTTCTATGCAGATACAGTATAGTGTTTCAAACACATGCTATACACACGTACACACACATACACATACACACACACACACACACACACACACACGAGGTAATGTAAAGATGTGGGTGAACAGAGCGAAAAAGATTGTACTAGAAACGCTTATTAACATCAAAGGAATGGGCCTAAAGCAAAAGTTTGAACAGCAGCAGCAGCTGCAGTACCCCTGATATCTATGGATGGGACAGATACCCCCTGCAGACGCACGCACGCACGCACGCACGCACGCACACACACACACAGGGAGGGGTCTGTAGTGTGACAGAGCACACCAGCTACGCCACCAGGCACTCCTTCTTGAATTAAAATAAAACTATCTCCTTACCTCTTTCTGGATGCCCCCTCTTTACCAACAAGAGGGACAGGACCAGCTCTCCTCAGCTTCCATTTTCCTCTTCCTTTCCTCTCTCCCTTGAAAACTTTCTGCACCTGAGACAGTGGGAGGGAGGGAGATAGAGCATGAAACAGCACCCCAAATCCTGTCCCATTACAAGCAGCACAGGCTTCTGTCCCTCTACTCCTCTGCCTCCAGTCATTTGCATGGGAGGGAGGAGCTGCTTGCTCTCTCTCTCCCTCTTTCTCCCTCTCTCTCCTCTACCTCTCTCCCTCCCTCTCTCTTTTAGAAGCTTTACACCTGCCATCCTGCCTACAGTATGTGATGATATCACAATGTCTCTCTTACATCACAGACAGGCTGACATCATCACACAGGCTGGCGGCCAGCAAGAGACAGAAATGCAGATAGAGACACACTGACAAATACATACACTGTAGGCACAGGCACCATGCGGCTTCTGCACCATAAAAGTTCATTTGAATCAAAAATAATGTCATCTTTTAAGTGAGGCGCTATTGAAATCTTGGGGGTCTAAGTGTCAAGACAATCTTGACATAAAACGGAGGCATCATTTTCAATCATTCAATAATGATGTGGTTTTGGATGACAGTATTCTATGAGATATCATGGGAAAATAATAGGAGACATAATGGAAATACAGTATCGTCCAATTTGTGACCATAATGGGAATATACATAGCGCTTCCTTCACAGGAAATAATACATGTGACATAACGGGAATGTAGTAAGTATGTGGGTTTGGCTGGGATTATCCTACATCCTGCAGGGATATAATAACTGGGAAAACGCTATATTTGATACCGCCACGTTGTGGGATGAGCGAGTAAACATTGCATGTCATTTCCCAGAATCCCTTGCTGCAGTGGGAGCACTGTATGCTACTGTACTGTAGGTGATAATGGTTGAAATATATATATATATATATATATATATATATATATATATATATACATACACATCAACCAGTACAATAATTTAAAAGGGGGGAATTAAAATGGTTGAAGTGGATAATGACAAGTATATACCGATCCAAAAAAACAACTCCTGAGCATGTATGTACTGCTTACATGGATGTACTATTAGCATGTACAGTGTTGTTTGTTACTGCAGTTACCAATTTATTTCCATTTTAAATATTTAATTTCTCTGAAATGGTGCAAGCAAATTGTATGAAAAGTTGCAAACGAATACATGAATGTTTTGTATCCAGAGTCAGGGGGATGAGATGAGATGGGGTCATGTTCATACAGTATTTGAACTGTACATTACTAAAAGAAGGCTTTTTTTCTATGCAGATACAGTATAGTGTTTCAAACACATGCTATACACACGTACACACACATACACATACACACACACACACACACACGAGGTAATGTAAAGATGTGGGTGAACAGAGCGAAAAAGATTGTACTAGAAACGCTTATTAACATCAAAGGAATGGGCCTAAAGCAAAAGTTTGAACAGCAGCAGCAGCTGCAGTACCCCTGATATCTATGGATGGGACAGATACCCCCTGCAGACGCACGCACGCACACACACACACACAGGGAGGGGTCTGTAGTGTGACAGAGCACACCAGCTTCGCCACCAGGCACTCCTTCTTGAATTAAAATAAAACTATCTCCTTACCTCTTTCTGGATGCCCCCTCTTTACCAACAAGAGGGACAGGACCAGCTCTCCTCAGCTTCCATTTTCCTCTTCCTTTCCTCTCTCCCTTGAAAACTTTCTGCACCTGAGACAGTGGGAGGGAGGGAGATAGAGCATGAAACAGCACCCCAAATCCTGTCCCATTACAAGCAGCACAGGCTTCTGTCCCTCTACTCCTCTGCCTCCAGTCATTTGCATGGGAGGGAGGAGCTGCTTGCTCTCTCTCTCCCTCTTTCTCCCTCTCTCTCCTCTACCTCTCTCCCTCCCTCTCTCTTTTAGAAGCTTTACACCTGCCATCCTGCCTACAGTATGTGATGATATCACAATGTCTCTCTTACATCACAGACAGGCTGACATCATCACACAGGCTGGCGGCCAGCAAGAGACAGAAATGCAGATAGAGACACACTGACAAATACATACACTGTAGGCACAGGCACCATGCGGCTTCTGCACCATAAAAGTTCATTTGAATCAAAAATAATGTCATCTTTTAAATGAGGCGCTATTGAAATCTTGGGGGTCTAAGTGTCAAGACAATCTTGACATAAAACGGAGGCATCATTTTCAATCATTCAATAATGATGTGGTTTTGGATGACAGTATTCTATGAGATATCATGGGAAAATAATAGGAGACATAATGGAAATACAGTATCGTCCAATTTGTGACCATAATGGGAATATACATAGCGCTTCCTTCACAGGAAATAATACATGTGACATAACGGGAATGTAGTAAGTATGTGGGTTTGGCTGGGATTATCCTACATCCTGCAGGGATATAATAACTGGGAAAACGCTATATTTGATACCGCCACGTTGTGGGATGAGCGAGTAAACATTGCATGTCATTTCCCAGAATCCCTTGCTGCAGTGGGAGCACTGTATGCTACTGTACTGTAGGTGATAATGGTTGAAATATATATATATATATATATATATAGATATATAGATATATATCTATATATATATATATATATATATATATATATATATATATATATATATATACATACACATCAACCAGTACAATAATTTAAAAGGGGGCAATTAAAATGGTTGAAGTGGATAATGACAAGTATATACCGATCCAAAAAAACAACTCCTGAGCATGTATGTACTGCTTACATGGATGTACTATTAGCATGTACAGTGTTGTTTGTTACTGCAGTTACCAATTTATTTCCATTTTAAATATTTAATTTCTCTGAAATGGTGCAAGCAAATTGTATGAAAAGTTGCAAACGAATACATGAATGTTTTGTATCCAGAGTCAGGGGGATGAGATGAGATGGGGTCATGTTCATACAGTATTTGAACTGTACATTACTAAAAGAAGGCTTTTTTTCTATGCAGATACAGTATAGTGTTTCAAACACATGCTATACACACGTACACACACATACACATACACACACACACACACACACACGAGGTAATGTAAAGATGTGGGTGAACAGAGCGAAAAAGATTGTACTAGAAACGCTTATTAACATCAAAGGAATGGGCCTAAAGCAAAAGTTTGAACAGCAGCAGCAGCTGCAGTACCCCTGATATCTATGGATGGGACAGATACCCCCTGCAGACGCACGCACGCACGCACGCACGCACGCACGCACACACACACACAGGGAGGGGTCTGTAGTGTGACAGAGCACACCAGCTACGCCACCAGGCACTCCTTCTTGAATTAAAATAAAACTATCTCCTTACCTCTTTCTGGATGCCCCCTCTTTACCAACAAGAGGGACAGGACCAGCTCTCCTCAGCTTCCATTTTCCTCTTCCTTTCCTCTCTCCCTTGAAAACTTTCTGCACCTGAGACAGTGGGAGGGAGGGAGATAGAGCATGAAACAGCACCCCAAATCCTGTCCCATTACAAGCAGCACAGGCTTCTGTCCCTCTACTCCTCTGCCTCCAGTCATTTGCATGGGAGGGAGGAGCTGCTTGCTCTCTCTCTCCCTCTTTCTCCCTCTCTCTCCTCTACCTCTCTCCCTCCCTCTCTCTTTTAGAAGCTTTACACCTGCCATCCTGCCTACAGTATGTGATGATATCACAATGTCTCTCTTACATCACAGACAGGCTGACATCATCACACAGGCTGGCGGCCAGCAAGAGACAGAAATGCAGATAGAGACACACTGACAAATACATACACTGTAGGCACAGGCACCATGCGGCTTCTGCACCATAAAAGTTCATTTGAATCAAAAATAATGTCATCTTTTAAGTGAGGCGCTATTGAAATCTTGGGGGTCTAAGTGTCAAGACAATCTTGACATAAAACGGAGGCATCATTTTCAATCATTCAATAATGATGTGGTTTTGGATGACAGTATTCTATGAGATATCATGGGAAAATAATAGGAGACATAATGGAAATACAGTATCGTCCAATTTGTGACCATAATGGGAATATACATAGCGCTTCCTTCACAGGAAATAATACATGTGACATAACGGGAATGTAGTAAGTATGTGGGTTTGGCTGGGATTATCCTACATCCTGCAGGGATATAATAACTGGGAAAACGCTATATTTGATACCGCCACGTTGTGGGATGAGCGAGTAAACATTGCATGTCATTTCCCAGAATCCCTTGCTGCAGTGGGAGCACTGTATGCTACTGTACTGTAGGTGATAATGGTTGAAATATATATATATATATATATATATATATATATATATATATATACATACACATCAACCAGTACAATAATTTAAAAGGGGGGAATTAAAATGGTTGAAGTGGATAATGACAAGTATATACCGATCCAAAAAAACAACTCCTGAGCATGTATGTACTGCTTACATGGATGTACTATTAGCATGTACAGTGTTGTTTGTTACTGCAGTTACCAATTTATTTCCATTTTAAATATTTAATTTCTCTGAAATGGTGCAAGCAAATTGTATGAAAAGTTGCAAACGAATACATGAATGTTTTGTATCCAGAGTCAGGGGGATGAGATGAGATGGGGTCATGTTCATACAGTATTTGAACTGTACATTACTAAAAGAAGGCTTTTTTTCTATGCAGATACAGTATAGTGTTTCAAACACATGCTATACACACGTACACACACATACACATACACACACACACACACACACGAGGTAATGTAAAGATGTGGGTGAACAGAGCGAAAAAGATTGTACTAGAAACGCTTATTAACATCAAAGGAATGGGCCTAAAGCAAAAGTTTGAACAGCAGCAGCAGCTGCAGTACCCCTGATATCTATGGATGGGACAGATACCCCCTGCAGACGCACGCACGCACACACACACACACAGGGAGGGGTCTGTAGTGTGACAGAGCACACCAGCTTCGCCACCAGGCACTCCTTCTTGAATTAAAATAAAACTATCTCCTTACCTCTTTCTGGATGCCCCCTCTTTACCAACAAGAGGGACAGGACCAGCTCTCCTCAGCTTCCATTTTCCTCTTCCTTTCCTCTCTCCCTTGAAAACTTTCTGCACCTGAGACAGTGGGAGGGAGGGAGATAGAGCATGAAACAGCACCCCAAATCCTGTCCCATTACAAGCAGCACAGGCTTCTGTCCCTCTACTCCTCTGCCTCCAGTCATTTGCATGGGAGGGAGGAGCTGCTTGCTCTCTCTCTCCCTCTTTCTCCCTCTCTCTCCTCTACCTCTCTCCCTCCCTCTCTCTTTTAGAAGCTTTACACCTGCCATCCTGCCTACAGTATGTGATGATATCACAATGTCTCTCTTACATCACAGACAGGCTGACATCATCACACAGGCTGGCGGCCAGCAAGAGACAGAAATGCAGATAGAGACACACTGACAAATACATACACTGTAGGCACAGGCACCATGCGGCTTCTGCACCATAAAAGTTCATTTGAATCAAAAATAATGTCATCTTTTAAATGAGGCGCTATTGAAATCTTGGGGGTCTAAGTGTCAAGACAATCTTGACATAAAACGGAGGCATCATTTTCAATCATTCAATAATGATGTGGTTTTGGATGACAGTATTCTATGAGATATCATGGGAAAATAATAGGAGACATAATGGAAATACAGTATCGTCCAATTTGTGACCATAATGGGAATATACATAGCGCTTCCTTCACAGGAAATAATACATGTGACATAACGGGAATGTAGTAAGTATGTGGGTTTGGCTGGGATTATCCTACATCCTGCAGGGATATAATAACTGGGAAAACGCTATATTTGATACCGCCACGTTGTGGGATGAGCGAGTAAACATTGCATGTCATTTCCCAGAATCCCTTGCTGCAGTGGGAGCACTGTATGCTACTGTACTGTAGGTGATAATGGTTGAAATATATATATATATATATATATATATAGATATATAGATATATATCTATATATATATATATATATATATATATATATATATATATATATATATACATACACATCAACCAGTACAATAATTTAAAAGGGGGCAATTAAAATGGTTGAAGTGGATAATGACAAGTATATACCGATCCAAAAAAACAACTCCTGAGCATGTATGTACTGCTTACATGGATGTACTATTAGCATGTACAGTGTTGTTTGTTACTGCAGTTACCAATTTATTTCCATTTTAAATATTTAATTTCTCTGAAATGGTGCAAGCAAATTGTATGAAAAGTTGCAAACGAATACATGAATGTTTTGTATCCAGAGTCAGGGGGATGAGATGAGATGGGGTCATGTTCATACAGTATTTGAACTGTACATTACTAAAAGAAGGCTTTTTTTCTATGCAGATACAGTATAGTGTTTCAAACACATGCTATACACACGTACACACACATACACATACACACACACACACACACACGAGGTAATGTAAAGATGTGGGTGAACAGAGCGAAAAAGATTGTACTAGAAACGCTTATTAACATCAAAGGAATGGGCCTAAAGCAAAAGTTTGAACAGCAGCAGCAGCTGCAGTACCCCTGATATCTATGGATGGGACAGATACCCCCTGCAGACGCACGCACGCACGCACGCACGCACGCACACACACACACAGGGAGGGGTCTGTAGTGTGACAGAGCACACCAGCTACGCCACCAGGCACTCCTTCTTGAATTAAAATAAAACTATCTCCTTACCTCTTTCTGGATGCCCCCTCTTTACCAACAAGAGGGACAGGACCAGCTCTCCTCAGCTTCCATTTTCCTCTTCCATCCTCTCTCCCTTGAAAACTTTCTGCACCTGAGACAGTGGGAGGGAGGGAGATAGAGCATGAAACAGCACCCCAAATCCTGTCCCATTACAAGCAGCACAGGCTTCTGTCCCTCTACTCCTCTGCCTCCAGTCATTTGCATGGGAGGGAGGAGCTGCTTGCTCTCTCTCTCCCTCTTTCTCCCTCTCTCTCCTCTACCTCTCTCCCTCCCTCTCTCTTTTAGAAGCTTTACACCTGCCATCCTGCCTACAGTATGTGATGATATCACAATGTCTCTCTTACATCACAGACAGGCTGACATCATCACACAGGCTGGCGGCCAGCAAGAGACAGAAATGCAGATAGAGACACACTGACAAATACATACACTGTAGGCACAGGCACCATGCGGCTTCTGCACCATAAAAGTTCATTTGAATCAAAAATAATGTCATCTTTTAAGTGAGGCGCTATTGAAATCTTGGGGGTCTAAGTGTCAAGACAATCTTGACATAAAACGGAGGCATCATTTTCAATCATTCAATAATGATGTGGTTTTGGATGACAGTATTCTATGAGATATCATGGGAAAATAATAGGAGACATAATGGAAATACAGTATCGTCCAATTTGTGACCATAATGGGAATATACATAGCGCTTCCTTCACAGGAAATAATACATGTGACATAACGGGAATGTAGTAAGTATGTGGGTTTGGCTGGGATTATCCTACATCCTGCAGGGATATAATAACTGGGAAAACGCTATATTTGATACCGCCACGTTGTGGGATGAGCGAGTAAACATTGCATGTCATTTCCCAGAATCCCTTGCTGCAGTGGGAGCACTGTATGCTACTGTACTGTAGGTGATAATGGTTGAAATATATATATATATATATATATATATATATATATATATATATATACATACACATCAACCAGTACAATAATTTAAAAGGGGGGAATTAAAATGGTTGAAGTGGATAATGACAAGTATATACCGATCCAAAAAAACAACTCCTGAGCATGTATGTACTGCTTACATGGATGTACTATTAGCATGTACAGTGTTGTTTGTTACTGCAGTTACCAATTTATTTCCATTTTAAATATTTAATTTCTCTGAAATGGTGCAAGCAAATTGTATGAAAAGTTGCAAACGAATACATGAATGTTTTGTATCCAGAGTCAGGGGGATGAGATGAGATGGGGTCATGTTCATACAGTATTTGAACTGTACATTACTAAAAGAAGGCTTTTTTTCTATGCAGATACAGTATAGTGTTTCAAACACATGCTATACACACGTACACACACATACACATACACACACACACACACACACGAGGTAATGTAAAGATGTGGGTGAACAGAGCGAAAAAGATTGTACTAGAAACGCTTATTAACATCAAAGGAATGGGCCTAAAGCAAAAGTTTGAACAGCAGCAGCAGCTGCAGTACCCCTGATATCTATGGATGGGACAGATACCCCCTGCAGACGCACGCACGCACACACACACACACAGGGAGGGGTCTGTAGTGTGACAGAGCACACCAGCTTCGCCACCAGGCACTCCTTCTTGAATTAAAATAAAACTATCTCCTTACCTCTTTCTGGATGCCCCCTCTTTACCAACAAGAGGGACAGGACCAGCTCTCCTCAGCTTCCATTTTCCTCTTCCTTTCCTCTCTCCCTTGAAAACTTTCTGCACCTGAGACAGTGGGAGGGAGGGAGATAGAGCATGAAACAGCACCCCAAATCCTGTCCCATTACAAGCAGCACAGGCTTCTGTCCCTCTACTCCTCTGCCTCCAGTCATTTGCATGGGAGGGAGGAGCTGCTTGCTCTCTCTCTCCCTCTTTCTCCCTCTCTCTCCTCTACCTCTCTCCCTCCCTCTCTCTTTTAGAAGCTTTACACCTGCCATCCTGCCTACAGTATGTGATGATATCACAATGTCTCTCTTACATCACAGACAGGCTGACATCATCACACAGGCTGGCGGCCAGCAAGAGACAGAAATGCAGATAGAGACACACTGACAAATACATACACTGTAGGCACAGGCACCATGCGGCTTCTGCACCATAAAAGTTCATTTGAATCAAAAATAATGTCATCTTTTAAGTGAGGCGCTATTGAAATCTTGGGGGTCTAAGTGTCAAGACAATCTTGACATAAAACGGAGGCATCATTTTCAATCATTCAATAATGATGTGGTTTTGGATGACAGTATTCTATGAGATATCATGGGAAAATAATAGGAGACATAATGGAAATACAGTATCGTCCAATTTGTGACCATAATGGGAATATACATAGCGCTTCCTTCACAGGAAATAATACATGTGACATAACGGGAATGTAGTAAGTATGTGGGTTTGGCTGGGATTATCCTACATCCTGCAGGGATATAATAACTGGGAAAACGCTATATTTGATACCGCCACGTTGTGGGATGAGCGAGTAAACATTGCATGTCATTTCCCAGAATCCCTTGCTGCAGTGGGAGCACTGTATGCTACTGTACTGTAGGTGATAATGGTTGAAATATATATATATATATATATATATATATATATATATATATATATATACATACACATCAACCAGTACAATAATTTAAAAGGGGGGAATTAAAATGGTTGAAGTGGATAATGACAAGTATATACCGATCCAAAAAAACAACTCCTGAGCATGTATGTACTGCTTACATGGATGTACTATTAGCATGTACAGTGTTGTTTGTTACTGCAGTTACCAATTTATTTCCATTTTAAATATTTAATTTCTCTGAAATGGTGCAAGCAAATTGTATGAAAAGTTGCAAACGAATACATGAATGTTTTGTATCCAGAGTCAGGGGGATGAGATGAGATGGGGTCATGTTCATACAGTATTTGAACTGTACATTACTAAAAGAAGGCTTTTTTTCTATGCAGATACAGTATAGTGTTTCAAACACATGCTATACACACGTACACACACATACACATACACACACACACACACACACGAGGTAATGTAAAGATGTGGGTGAACAGAGCGAAAAAGATTGTACTAGAAACGCTTATTAACATCAAAGGAATGGGCCTAAAGCAAAAGTTTGAACAGCAGCAGCAGCTGCAGTACCCCTGATATCTATGGATGGGACAGATACCCCCTGCAGACGCACGCACGCACACACACACACACAGGGAGGGGTCTGTAGTGTGACAGAGCACACCAGCTTCGCCACCAGGCACTCCTTCTTGAATTAAAATAAAACTATCTCCTTACCTCTTTCTGGATGCCCCCTCTTTACCAACAAGAGGGACAGGACCAGCTCTCCTCAGCTTCCATTTTCCTCTTCCTTTCCTCTCTCCCTTGAAAACTTTCTGCACCTGAGACAGTGGGAGGGAGGGAGATAGAGCATGAAACAGCACCCCAAATCCTGTCCCATTACAAGCAGCACAGGCTTCTGTCCCTCTACTCCTCTGCCTCCAGTCATTTGCATGGGAGGGAGGAGCTGCTTGCTCTCTCTCTCCCTCTTTCTCCCTCTCTCTCCTCTACCTCTCTCCCTCCCTCTCTCTTTTAGAAGCTTTACACCTGCCATCCTGCCTACAGTATGTGATGATATCACAATGTCTCTCTTACATCACAGACAGGCTGACATCATCACACAGGCTGGCGGCCAGCAAGAGACAGAAATGCAGATAGAGACACACTGACAAATACATACACTGTAGGCACAGGCACCATGCGGCTTCTGCACCATAAAAGTTCATTTGAATCAAAAATAATGTCATCTTTTAAATGAGGCGCTATTGAAATCTTGGGGGTCTAAGTGTCAAGACAATCTTGACATAAAACGGAGGCATCATTTTCAATCATTCAATAATGATGTGGTTTTGGATGACAGTATTCTATGAGATATCATGGGAAAATAATAGGAGACATAATGGAAATACAGTATCGTCCAATTTGTGACCATAATGGGAATATACATAGCGCTTCCTTCACAGGAAATAATACATGTGACATAACGGGAATGTAGTAAGTATGTGGGTTTGGCTGGGATTATCCTACATCCTGCAGGGATATAATAACTGGGAAAACGCTATATTTGATACCGCCACGTTGTGGGATGAGCGAGTAAACATTGCATGTCATTTCCCAGAATCCCTTGCTGCAGTGGGAGCACTGTATGCTACTGTACTGTAGGTGATAATGGTTGAAATATATATATATATATATATATATATAGATATATAGATATATATCTATATATATATATATATATATATATATATATATATATATATATATATATACATACACATCAACCAGTACAATAATTTAAAAGGGGGCAATTAAAATGGTTGAAGTGGATAATGACAAGTATATACCGATCCAAAAAAACAACTCCTGAGCATGTATGTACTGCTTACATGGATGTACTATTAGCATGTACAGTGTTGTTTGTTACTGCAGTTACCAATTTATTTCCATTTTAAATATTTAATTTCTCTGAAATGGTGCAAGCAAATTGTATGAAAAGTTGCAAACGAATACATGAATGTTTTGTATCCAGAGTCAGGGGGATGAGATGAGATGGGGTCATGTTCATACAGTATTTGAACTGTACATTACTAAAAGAAGGCTTTTTTTCTATGCAGATACAGTATAGTGTTTCAAACACATGCTATACACACGTACACACACATACACATACACACACACACACACACACGAGGTAATGTAAAGATGTGGGTGAACAGAGCGAAAAAGATTGTACTAGAAACGCTTATTAACATCAAAGGAATGGGCCTAAAGCAAAAGTTTGAACAGCAGCAGCAGCTGCAGTACCCCTGATATCTATGGATGGGACAGATACCCCCTGCAGACGCACGCACGCACGCACGCACGCACGCACGCACACACACACACAGGGAGGGGTCTGTAGTGTGACAGAGCACACCAGCTACGCCACCAGGCACTCCTTCTTGAATTAAAATAAAACTATCTCCTTACCTCTTTCTGGATGCCCCCTCTTTACCAACAAGAGGGACAGGACCAGCTCTCCTCAGCTTCCATTTTCCTCTTCCTTTCCTCTCTCCCTTGAAAACTTTCTGCACCTGAGACAGTGGGAGGGAGGGAGATAGAGCATGAAACAGCACCCCAAATCCTGTCCCATTACAAGCAGCACAGGCTTCTGTCCCTCTACTCCTCTGCCTCCAGTCATTTGCATGGGAGGGAGGAGCTGCTTGCTCTCTCTCTCCCTCTTTCTCCCTCTCTCTCCTCTACCTCTCTCCCTCCCTCTCTCTTTTAGAAGCTTTACACCTGCCATCCTGCCTACAGTATGTGATGATATCACAATGTCTCTCTTACATCACAGACAGGCTGACATCATCACACAGGCTGGCGGCCAGCAAGAGACAGAAATGCAGATAGAGACACACTGACAAATACATACACTGTAGGCACAGGCACCATGCGGCTTCTGCACCATAAAAGTTCATTTGAATCAAAAATAATGTCATCTTTTAAGTGAGGCGCTATTGAAATCTTGGGGGTCTAAGTGTCAAGACAATCTTGACATAAAACGGAGGCATCATTTTCAATCATTCAATAATGATGTGGTTTTGGATGACAGTATTCTATGAGATATCATGGGAAAATAATAGGAGACATAATGGAAATACAGTATCGTCCAATTTGTGACCATAATGGGAATATACATAGCGCTTCCTTCACAGGAAATAATACATGTGACATAACGGGAATGTAGTAAGTATGTGGGTTTGGCTGGGATTATCCTACATCCTGCAGGGATATAATAACTGGGAAAACGCTATATTTGATACCGCCACGTTGTGGGATGAGCGAGTAAACATTGCATGTCATTTCCCAGAATCCCTTGCTGCAGTGGGAGCACTGTATGCTACTGTACTGTAGGTGATAATGGTTGAAATATATATATATATATATATATATATATATATATATATATATATACATACACATCAACCAGTACAATAATTTAAAAGGGGGGAATTAAAATGGTTGAAGTGGATAATGACAAGTATATACCGATCCAAAAAAACAACTCCTGAGCATGTATGTACTGCTTACATGGATGTACTATTAGCATGTACAGTGTTGTTTGTTACTGCAGAGTTACCAATTTATTTCCATTTTAAATATTTAATTTCTCTGAAATGGTGCAAGCAAATTGTATGAAAAGTTGCAAACGAATACATGAATGTTTTGTATCCAGAGTCAGGGGGATGAGATGAGATGGGGTCATGTTCATACAGTATTTGAACTGTACATTACTAAAAGAAGGCTTTTTTTCTATGCAGATACAGTATAGTGTTTCAAACACATGCTATACACACGTACACACACATACACATACACACACACACACACACACGAGGTAATGTAAAGATGTGGGTGAACAGAGCGAAAAAGATTGTACTAGAAACGCTTATTAACATCAAAGGAATGGGCCTAAAGCAAAAGTTTGAACAGCAGCAGCAGCTGCAGTACCCCTGATATCTATGGATGGGACAGATACCCCCTGCAGACGCACGCACGCACACACACACACACAGGGAGGGGTCTGTAGTGTGACAGAGCACACCAGCTTCGCCACCAGGCACTCCTTCTTGAATTAAAATAAAACTATCTCCTTACCTCTTTCTGGATGCCCCCTCTTTACCAACAAGAGGGACAGGACCAGCTCTCCTCAGCTTCCATTTTCCTCTTCCTTTCCTCTCTCCCTTGAAAACTTTCTGCACCTGAGACAGTGGGAGGGAGGGAGATAGAGCATGAAACAGCACCCCAAATCCTGTCCCATTACAAGCAGCACAGGCTTCTGTCCCTCTACTCCTCTGCCTCCAGTCATTTGCATGGGAGGGAGGAGCTGCTTGCTCTCTCTCTCCCTCTTTCTCCCTCTCTCTCCTCTACCTCTCTCCCTCCCTCTCTCTTTTAGAAGCTTTACACCTGCCATCCTGCCTACAGTATGTGATGATATCACAATGTCTCTCTTACATCACAGACAGGCTGACATCATCACACAGGCTGGCGGCCAGCAAGAGACAGAAATGCAGATAGAGACACACTGACAAATACATACACTGTAGGCACAGGCACCATGCGGCTTCTGCACCATAAAAGTTCATTTGAATCAAAAATAATGTCATCTTTTAAATGAGGCGCTATTGAAATCTTGGGGGTCTAAGTGTCAAGACAATCTTGACATAAAACGGAGGCATCATTTTCAATCATTCAATAATGATGTGGTTTTGGATGACAGTATTCTATGAGATATCATGGGAAAATAATAGGAGACATAATGGAAATACAGTATCGTCCAATTTGTGACCATAATGGGAATATACATAGCGCTTCCTTCACAGGAAATAATACATGTGACATAACGGGAATGTAGTAAGTATGTGGGTTTGGCTGGGATTATCCTACATCCTGCAGGGATATAATAACTGGGAAAACGCTATATTTGATACCGCCACGTTGTGGGATGAGCGAGTAAACATTGCATGTCATTTCCCAGAATCCCTTGCTGCAGTGGGAGCACTGTATGCTACTGTACTGTAGGTGATAATGGTTGAAATATATATATATATATATATATATAGATATATAGATATATATCTATATATATATATATATATATATATATATATATATATATATATATATATACATACACATCAACCAGTACAATAATTTAAAAGGGGGCAATTAAAATGGTTGAAGTGGATAATGACAAGTATATACCGATCCAAAAAAACAACTCCTGAGCATGTATGTACTGCTTACATGGATGTACTATTAGCATGTACAGTGTTGTTTGTTACTGCAGTTACCAATTTATTTCCATTTTAAATATTTAATTTCTCTGAAATGGTGCAAGCAAATTGTATGAAAAGTTGCAAACGAATACATGAATGTTTTGTATCCAGAGTCAGGGGGATGAGATGAGATGGGGTCATGTTCATACAGTATTTGAACTGTACATTACTAAAAGAAGGCTTTTTTTCTATGCAGATACAGTATAGTGTTTCAAACACATGCTATACACACGTACACACACATACACATACACACACACACACACACACGAGGTAATGTAAAGATGTGGGTGAACAGAGCGAAAAAGATTGTACTAGAAACGCTTATTAACATCAAAGGAATGGGCCTAAAGCAAAAGTTTGAACAGCAGCAGCAGCTGCAGTACCCCTGATATCTATGGATGGGACAGATACCCCCTGCAGACGCACGCACGCACGCACGCACGCACGCACGCACGCACACACACACACAGGGAGGGGTCTGTAGTGTGACAGAGCACACCAGCTACGCCACCAGGCACTCCTTCTTGAATTAAAATAAAACTATCTCCTTACCTCTTTCTGGATGCCCCCTCTTTACCAACAAGAGGGACAGGACCAGCTCTCCTCAGCTTCCATTTTCCTCTTCCTTTCCTCTCTCCCTTGAAAACTTTCTGCACCTGAGACAGTGGGAGGGAGGGAGATAGAGCATGAAACAGCACCCCAAATCCTGTCCCATTACAAGCAGCACAGGCTTCTGTCCCTCTACTCCTCTGCCTCCAGTCATTTGCATGGGAGGGAGGAGCTGCTTGCTCTCTCTCTCCCTCTTTCTCCCTCTCTCTCCTCTACCTCTCTCCCTCCCTCTCTCTTTTAGAAGCTTTACACCTGCCATCCTGCCTACAGTATGTGATGATATCACAATGTCTCTCTTACATCACAGACAGGCTGACATCATCACACAGGCTGGCGGCCAGCAAGAGACAGAAATGCAGATAGAGACACACTGACAAATACATACACTGTAGGCACAGGCACCATGCGGCTTCTGCACCATAAAAGTTCATTTGAATCAAAAATAATGTCATCTTTTAAGTGAGGCGCTATTGAAATCTTGGGGGTCTAAGTGTCAAGACAATCTTGACATAAAACGGAGGCATCATTTTCAATCATTCAATAATGATGTGGTTTTGGATGACAGTATTCTATGAGATATCATGGGAAAATAATAGGAGACATAATGGAAATACAGTATCGTCCAATTTGTGACCATAATGGGAATATACATAGCGCTTCCTTCACAGGAAATAATACATGTGACATAACGGGAATGTAGTAAGTATGTGGGTTTGGCTGGGATTATCCTACATCCTGCAGGGATATAATAACTGGGAAAACGCTATATTTGATACCGCCACGTTGTGGGATGAGCGAGTAAACATTGCATGTCATTTCCCAGAATCCCTTGCTGCAGTGGGAGCACTGTATGCTACTGTACTGTAGGTGATAATGGTTGAAATATATATATATATATATATATATATATATATATATATATATATACATACACATCAACCAGTACAATAATTTAAAAGGGGGGAATTAAAATGGTTGAAGTGGATAATGACAAGTATATACCGATCCAAAAAAACAACTCCTGAGCATGTATGTACTGCTTACATGGATGTACTATTAGCATGTACAGTGTTGTTTGTTACTGCAGTTACCAATTTATTTCCATTTTAAATATTTAATTTCTCTGAAATGGTGCAAGCAAATTGTATGAAAAGTTGCAAACGAATACATGAATGTTTTGTATCCAGAGTCAGGGGGATGAGATGAGATGGGGTCATGTTCATACAGTATTTGAACTGTACATTACTAAAAGAAGGCTTTTTTTCTATGCAGATACAGTATAGTGTTTCAAACACATGCTATACACACGTACACACACATACACATACACACACACACACACACACGAGGTAATGTAAAGATGTGGGTGAACAGAGCGAAAAAGATTGTACTAGAAACGCTTATTAACATCAAAGGAATGGGCCTAAAGCAAAAGTTTGAACAGCAGCAGCAGCTGCAGTACCCCTGATATCTATGGATGGGACAGATACCCCCTGCAGACGCACGCACGCACACACACACACACAGGGAGGGGTCTGTAGTGTGACAGAGCACACCAGCTTCGCCACCAGGCACTCCTTCTTGAATTAAAATAAAACTATCTCCTTACCTCTTTCTGGATGCCCCCTCTTTACCAACAAGAGGGACAGGACCAGCTCTCCTCAGCTTCCATTTTCCTCTTCCTTTCCTCTCTCCCTTGAAAACTTTCTGCACCTGAGACAGTGGGAGGGAGGGAGATAGAGCATGAAACAGCACCCCAAATCCTGTCCCATTACAAGCAGCACAGGCTTCTGTCCCTCTACTCCTCTGCCTCCAGTCATTTGCATGGGAGGGAGGAGCTGCTTGCTCTCTCTCTCCCTCTTTCTCCCTCTCTCTCCTCTACCTCTCTCCCTCCCTCTCTCTTTTAGAAGCTTTACACCTGCCATCCTGCCTACAGTATGTGATGATATCACAATGTCTCTCTTACATCACAGACAGGCTGACATCATCACACAGGCTGGCGGCCAGCAAGAGACAGAAATGCAGATAGAGACACACTGACAAATACATACACTGTAGGCACAGGCACCATGCGGCTTCTGCACCATAAAAGTTCATTTGAATCAAAAATAATGTCATCTTTTAAATGAGGCGCTATTGAAATCTTGGGGGTCTAAGTGTCAAGACAATCTTGACATAAAACGGAGGCATCATTTTCAATCATTCAATAATGATGTGGTTTTGGATGACAGTATTCTATGAGATATCATGGGAAAATAATAGGAGACATAATGGAAATACAGTATCGTCCAATTTGTGACCATAATGGGAATATACATAGCGCTTCCTTCACAGGAAATAATACATGTGACATAACGGGAATGTAGTAAGTATGTGGGTTTGGCTGGGATTATCCTACATCCTGCAGGGATATAATAACTGGGAAAACGCTATATTTGATACCGCCACGTTGTGGGATGAGCGAGTAAACATTGCATGTCATTTCCCAGAATCCCTTGCTGCAGTGGGAGCACTGTATGCTACTGTACTGTAGGTGATAATGGTTGAAATATATATATATATATATATATATAGATATATAGATATATATCTATATATATATATATATATATATATATATATATATATATATATATATATATACATACACATCAACCAGTACAATAATTTAAAAGGGGGCAATTAAAATGGTTGAAGTGGATAATGACAAGTATATACCGATCCAAAAAAACAACTCCTGAGCATGTATGTACTGCTTACATGGATGTACTATTAGCATGTACAGTGTTGTTTGTTACTGCAGTTACCAATTTATTTCCATTTTAAATATTTAATTTCTCTGAAATGGTGCAAGCAAATTGTATGAAAAGTTGCAAACGAATACATGAATGTTTTGTATCCAGAGTCAGGGGGATGAGATGAGATGGGGTCATGTTCATACAGTATTTGAACTGTACATTACTAAAAGAAGGCTTTTTTTCTATGCAGATACAGTATAGTGTTTCAAACACATGCTATACACACGTACACACACATACACATACACACACACACACACACACGAGGTAATGTAAAGATGTGGGTGAACAGAGCGAAAAAGATTGTACTAGAAACGCTTATTAACATCAAAGGAATGGGCCTAAAGCAAAAGTTTGAACAGCAGCAGCAGCTGCAGTACCCCTGATATCTATGGATGGGACAGATACCCCCTGCAGACGCACGCACGCACGCACGCACGCACGCACGCACGCACGCACACACACACACAGGGAGGGGTCTGTAGTGTGACAGAGCACACCAGCTACGCCACCAGGCACTCCTTCTTGAATTAAAATAAAACTATCTCCTTACCTCTTTCTGGATGCCCCCTCTTTACCAACAAGAGGGACAGGACCAGCTCTCCTCAGCTTCCATTTTCCTCTTCCTTTCCTCTCTCCCTTGAAAACTTTCTGCACCTGAGACAGTGGGAGGGAGGGAGATAGAGCATGAAACAGCACCCCAAATCCTGTCCCATTACAAGCAGCACAGGCTTCTGTCCCTCTACTCCTCTGCCTCCAGTCATTTGCATGGGAGGGAGGAGCTGCTTGCTCTCTCTCTCCCTCTTTCTCCCTCTCTCTCCTCTACCTCTCTCCCTCCCTCTCTCTTTTAGAAGCTTTACACCTGCCATCCTGCCTACAGTATGTGATGATATCACAATGTCTCTCTTACATCACAGACAGGCTGACATCATCACACAGGCTGGCGGCCAGCAAGAGACAGAAATGCAGATAGAGACACACTGACAAATACATACACTGTAGGCACAGGCACCATGCGGCTTCTGCACCATAAAAGTTCATTTGAATCAAAAATAATGTCATCTTTTAAGTGAGGCGCTATTGAAATCTTGGGGGTCTAAGTGTCAAGACAATCTTGACATAAAACGGAGGCATCATTTTCAATCATTCAATAATGATGTGGTTTTGGATGACAGTATTCTATGAGATATCATGGGAAAATAATAGGAGACATAATGGAAATACAGTATCGTCCAATTTGTGACCATAATGGGAATATACATAGCGCTTCCTTCACAGGAAATAATACATGTGACATAACGGGAATGTAGTAAGTATGTGGGTTTGGCTGGGATTATCCTACATCCTGCAGGGATATAATAACTGGGAAAACGCTATATTTGATACCGCCACGTTGTGGGATGAGCGAGTAAACATTGCATGTCATTTCCCAGAATCCCTTGCTGCAGTGGGAGCACTGTATGCTACTGTACTGTAGGTGATAATGGTTGAAATATATATATATATATATATATATATATATATATATATATATATATATACATACACATCAACCAGTACAATAATTTAAAAGGGGGGAATTAAAATGGTTGAAGTGGATAATGACAAGTATATACCGATCCAAAAAAACAACTCCTGAGCATGTATGTACTGCTTACATGGATGTACTATTAGCATGTACAGTGTTGTTTGTTACTGCAGTTACCAATTTATTTCCATTTTAAATATTTAATTTCTCTGAAATGGTGCAAGCAAATTGTATGAAAAGTTGCAAACGAATACATGAATGTTTTGTATCCAGAGTCAGGGGGATGAGATGAGATGGGGTCATGTTCATACAGTATTTGAACTGTACATTACTAAAAGAAGGCTTTTTTTCTATGCAGATACAGTATAGTGTTTCAAACACATGCTATACACACGTACACACACATACACATACACACACACACACACACACGAGGTAATGTAAAGATGTGGGTGAACAGAGCGAAAAAGATTGTACTAGAAACGCTTATTAACATCAAAGGAATGGGCCTAAAGCAAAAGTTTGAACAGCAGCAGCAGCTGCAGTACCCCTGATATCTATGGATGGGACAGATACCCCCTGCAGACGCACGCACGCACACACACACACACAGGGAGGGGTCTGTAGTGTGACAGAGCACACCAGCTTCGCCACCAGGCACTCCTTCTTGAATTAAAATAAAACTATCTCCTTACCTCTTTCTGGATGCCCCCTCTTTACCAACAAGAGGGACAGGACCAGCTCTCCTCAGCTTCCATTTTCCTCTTCCTTTCCTCTCTCCCTTGAAAACTTTCTGCACCTGAGACAGTGGGAGGGAGGGAGATAGAGCATGAAACAGCACCCCAAATCCTGTCCCATTACAAGCAGCACAGGCTTCTGTCCCTCTACTCCTCTGCCTCCAGTCATTTGCATGGGAGGGAGGAGCTGCTTGCTCTCTCTCTCCCTCTTTCTCCCTCTCTCTCCTCTACCTCTCTCCCTCCCTCTCTCTTTTAGAAGCTTTACACCTGCCATCCTGCCTACAGTATGTGATGATATCACAATGTCTCTCTTACATCACAGACAGGCTGACATCATCACACAGGCTGGCGGCCAGCAAGAGACAGAAATGCAGATAGAGACACACTGACAAATACATACACTGTAGGCACAGGCACCATGCGGCTTCTGCACCATAAAAGTTCATTTGAATCAAAAATAATGTCATCTTTTAAATGAGGCGCTATTGAAATCTTGGGGGTCTAAGTGTCAAGACAATCTTGACATAAAACGGAGGCATCATTTTCAATCATTCAATAATGATGTGGTTTTGGATGACAGTATTCTATGAGATATCATGGGAAAATAATAGGAGACATAATGGAAATACAGTATCGTCCAATTTGTGACCATAATGGGAATATACATAGCGCTTCCTTCACAGGAAATAATACATGTGACATAACGGGAATGTAGTAAGTATGTGGGTTTGGCTGGGATTATCCTACATCCTGCAGGGATATAATAACTGGGAAAACGCTATATTTGATACCGCCACGTTGTGGGATGAGCGAGTAAACATTGCATGTCATTTCCCAGAATCCCTTGCTGCAGTGGGAGCACTGTATGCTACTGTACTGTAGGTGATAATGGTTGAAATATATATATATATATATATATATAGATATATAGATATATATCTATATATATATATATATATATATATATATATATATATATATATATATATATACATACACATCAACCAGTACAATAATTTAAAAGGGGGCAATTAAAATGGTTGAAGTGGATAATGACAAGTATATACCGATCCAAAAAAACAACTCCTGAGCATGTATGTACTGCTTACATGGATGTACTATTAGCATGTACAGTGTTGTTTGTTACTGCAGTTACCAATTTATTTCCATTTTAAATATTTAATTTCTCTGAAATGGTGCAAGCAAATTGTATGAAAAGTTGCAAACGAATACATGAATGTTTTGTATCCAGAGTCAGGGGGATGAGATGAGATGGGGTCATGTTCATACAGTATTTGAACTGTACATTACTAAAAGAAGGCTTTTTTTCTATGCAGATACAGTATAGTGTTTCAAACACATGCTATACACACGTACACACACATACACATACACACACACACACACACACACGAGGTAATGTAAAGATGTGGGTGAACAGAGCGAAAAAGATTGTACTAGAAACGCTTATTAACATCAAAGGAATGGGCCTAAAGCAAAAGTTTGAACAGCAGCAGCAGCTGCAGTACCCCTGATATCTATGGATGGGACAGATACCCCCTGCAGACGCACGCACGCACGCACGCACGCACGCACGCACACACACACACAGGGAGGGGTCTGTAGTGTGACAGAGCACACCAGCTACGCCACCAGGCACTCCTTCTTGAATTAAAATAAAACTATCTCCTTACCTCTTTCTGGATGCCCCCTCTTTACCAACAAGAGGGACAGGACCAGCTCTCCTCAGCTTCCATTTTCCTCTTCCTTTCCTCTCTCCCTTGAAAACTTTCTGCACCTGAGACAGTGGGAGGGAGGGAGATAGAGCATGAAACAGCACCCCAAATCCTGTCCCATTACAAGCAGCACAGGCTTCTGTCCCTCTACTCCTCTGCCTCCAGTCATTTGCATGGGAGGGAGGAGCTGCTTGCTCTCTCTCTCCCTCTTTCTCCCTCTCTCTCCTCTACCTCTCTCCCTCCCTCTCTCTTTTAGAAGCTTTACACCTGCCATCCTGCCTACAGTATGTGATGATATCACAATGTCTCTCTTACATCACAGACAGGCTGACATCATCACACAGGCTGGCGGCCAGCAAGAGACAGAAATGCAGATAGAGACACACTGACAAATACATACACTGTAGGCACAGGCACCATGCGGCTTCTGCACCATAAAAGTTCATTTGAATCAAAAATAATGTCATCTTTTAAGTGAGGCGCTATTGAAATCTTGGGGGTCTAAGTGTCAAGACAATCTTGACATAAAACGGAGGCATCATTTTCAATCATTCAATAATGATGTGGTTTTGGATGACAGTATTCTATGAGATATCATGGGAAAATAATAGGAGACATAATGGAAATACAGTATCGTCCAATTTGTGACCATAATGGGAATATACATAGCGCTTCCTTCACAGGAAATAATACATGTGACATAACGGGAATGTAGTAAGTATGTGGGTTTGGCTGGGATTATCCTACATCCTGCAGGGATATAATAACTGGGAAAACGCTATATTTGATACCGCCACGTTGTGGGATGAGCGAGTAAACATTGCATGTCATTTCCCAGAATCCCTTGCTGCAGTGGGAGCACTGTATGCTACTGTACTGTAGGTGATAATGGTTGAATATATATATATATATATATATATATATATATATATATATATATATACATACACATCAACCAGTACAATAATTTAAAAGGGGGGAATTAAAATGGTTGAAGTGGATAATGACAAGTATATACCGATCCAAAAAAACAACTCCTGAGCATGTATGTACTGCTTACATGGATGTACTATTAGCATGTACAGTGTTGTTTGTTACTGCAGTTACCAATTTATTTCCATTTTAAATATTTAATTTCTCTGAAATGGTGCAAGCAAATTGTATGAAAAGTTGCAAACGAATACATGAATGTTTTGTATCCAGAGTCAGGGGGATGAGATGAGATGGGGTCATGTTCATACAGTATTTGAACTGTACATTACTAAAAGAAGGCTTTTTTTCTATGCAGATACAGTATAGTGTTTCAAACACATGCTATACACACGTACACACACATACACATACACACACACACACACACACGAGGTAATGTAAAGATGTGGGTGAACAGAGCGAAAAAGATTGTACTAGAAACGCTTATTAACATCAAAGGAATGGGCCTAAAGCAAAAGTTTGAACAGCAGCAGCAGCTGCAGTACCCCTGATATCTATGGATGGGACAGATACCCCCTGCAGACGCACGCACGCACACACACACACACAGGGAGGGGTCTGTAGTGTGACAGAGCACACCAGCTTCGCCACCAGGCACTCCTTCTTGAATTAAAAAAAACTATCTCCTTACCTCTTTCTGGATGCCCCCTCTTTACCAACAAGAGGGACAGGACCAGCTCTCCTCAGCTTCCATTTTCCTCTTCCTTTCCTCTCTCCCTTGAAAACTTTCTGCACCTGAGACAGTGGGAGGGAGGGAGATAGAGCATGAAACAGCACCCCAAATCCTGTCCCATTACAAGCAGCACAGGCTTCTGTCCCTCTACTCCTCTGCCTCCAGTCATTTGCATGGGAGGGAGGAGCTGCTTGCTCTCTCTCTCCCTCTTTCTCCCTCTCTCTCCTCTACCTCTCTCCCTCCCTCTCTCTTTTAGAAGCTTTACACCTGCCATCCTGCCTACAGTATGTGATGATATCACAATGTCTCTCTTACATCACAGACAGGCTGACATCATCACACAGGCTGGCGGCCAGCAAGAGACAGAAATGCAGATAGAGACACACTGACAAATACATACACTGTAGGCACAGGCACCATGCGGCTTCTGCACCATAAAAGTTCATTTGAATCAAAAATAATGTCATCTTTTAAATGAGGCGCTATTGAAATCTTGGGGGTCTAAGTGTCAAGACAATCTTGACATAAAACGGAGGCATCATTTTCAATCATTCAATAATGATGTGGTTTTGGATGACAGTATTCTATGAGATATCATGGGAAAATAATAGGAGACATAATGGAAATACAGTATCGTCCAATTTGTGACCATAATGGGAATATACATAGCGCTTCCTTCACAGGAAATAATACATGTGACATAACGGGAATGTAGTAAGTATGTGGGTTTGGCTGGGATTATCCTACATCCTGCAGGGATATAATAACTGGGAAAACGCTATATTTGATACCGCCACGTTGTGGGATGAGCGAGTAAACATTGCATGTCATTTCCCAGAATCCCTTGCTGCAGTGGGAGCACTGTATGCTACTGTACTGTAGGTGATAATGGTTGAAATATATATATATATATATATATATAGATATATAGATATATATCTATATATATATATATATATATATATATATATATATATATATATATATATACATACACATCAACCAGTACAATAATTTAAAAGGGGGCAATTAAAATGGTTGAAGTGGATAATGACAAGTATATACCGATCCAAAAAAACAACTCCTGAGCATGTATGTACTGCTTACATGGATGTACTATTAGCATGTACAGTGTTGTTTGTTACTGCAGTTACCAATTTATTTCCATTTTAAATATTTAATTTCTCTGAAATGGTGCAAGCAAATTGTATGAAAAGTTGCAAACGAATACATGAATGTTTTGTATCCAGAGTCAGGGGGATGAGATGAGATGGGGTCATGTTCATACAGTATTTGAACTGTACATTACTAAAAGAAGGCTTTTTTTCTATGCAGATACAGTATAGTGTTTCAAACACATGCTATACACACGTACACACACATACACATACACACACACACACACACACGAGGTAATGTAAAGATGTGGGTGAACAGAGCGAAAAAGATTGTACTAGAAACGCTTATTAACATCAAAGGAATGGGCCTAAAGCAAAAGTTTGAACAGCAGCAGCAGCTGCAGTACCCCTGATATCTATGGATGGGACAGATACCCCCTGCAGACGCACGCACGCACGCACGCACGCACGCACGCACACACACACACAGGGAGGGGTCTGTAGTGTGACAGAGCACACCAGCTACGCCACCAGGCACTCCTTCTTGAATTAAAATAAAACTATCTCCTTACCTCTTTCTGGATGCCCCCTCTTTACCAACAAGAGGGACAGGACCAGCTCTCCTCAGCTTCCATTTTCCTCTTCCTTTCCTCTCTCCCTTGAAAACTTTCTGCACCTGAGACAGTGGGAGGGAGGGAGATAGAGCATGAAACAGCACCCCAAATCCTGTCCCATTACAAGCAGCACAGGCTTCTGTCCCTCTACTCCTCTGCCTCCAGTCATTTGCATGGGAGGGAGGAGCTGCTTGCTCTCTCTCTCCCTCTTTCTCCCTCTCTCTCCTCTACCTCTCTCCCTCCCTCTCTCTTTTAGAAGCTTTACACCTGCCATCCTGCCTACAGTATGTGATGATATCACAATGTCTCTCTTACATCACAGACAGGCTGACATCATCACACAGGCTGGCGGCCAGCAAGAGACAGAAATGCAGATAGAGACACACTGACAAATACATACACTGTAGGCACAGGCACCATGCGGCTTCTGCACCATAAAAGTTCATTTGAATCAAAAATAATGTCATCTTTTAAGTGAGGCGCTATTGAAATCTTGGGGGTCTAAGTGTCAAGACAATCTTGACATAAAACGGAGGCATCATTTTCAATCATTCAATAATGATGTGGTTTTGGATGACAGTATTCTATGAGATATCATGGGAAAATAATAGGAGACATAATGGAAATACAGTATCGTCCAATTTGTGACCATAATGGGAATATACATAGCGCTTCCTTCACAGGAAATAATACATGTGACATAACGGGAATGTAGTAAGTATGTGGGTTTGGCTGGGATTATCCTACATCCTGCAGGGATATAATAACTGGGAAAACGCTATATTTGATACCGCCACGTTGTGGGATGAGCGAGTAAACATTGCATGTCATTTCCCAGAATCCCTTGCTGCAGTGGGAGCACTGTATGCTACTGTACTGTAGGTGATAATGGTTGAAATATATATATATATATATATATATATATATATATATATACATACACATCAACCAGTACAATAATTTAAAAGGGGGGAATTAAAATGGTTGAAGTGGATAATGACAAGTATATACCGATCCAAAAAAACAACTCCTGAGCATGTATGTACTGCTTACATGGATGTACTATTAGCATGTACAGTGTTGTTTGTTACTGCAGTTACCAATTTATTTCCATTTTAAATATTTAATTTCTCTGAAATGGTGCAAGCAAATTGTATGAAAAGTTGCAAACGAATACATGAATGTTTTGTATCCAGAGTCAGGGGGATGAGATGAGATGGGGTCATGTTCATACAGTATTTGAACTGTACATTACTAAAAGAAGGCTTTTTTTCTATGCAGATACAGTATAGTGTTTCAAACACATGCTATACACACGTACACACACATACACATACACACACACACACACACACGAGGTAATGTAAAGATGTGGGTGAACAGAGCGAAAAAGATTGTACTAGAAACGCTTATTAACATCAAAGGAATGGGCCTAAAGCAAAAGTTTGAACAGCAGCAGCAGCTGCAGTACCCCTGATATCTATGGATGGGACAGATACCCCCTGCAGACGCACGCACGCACGCACGCACGCACGCACACACACACACAGGGAGGGGTCTGTAGTGTGACAGAGCACACCAGCTACGCCACCAGGCACTCCTTCTTGAATTAAAATAAAACTATCTCCTTACCTCTTTCTGGATGCCCCCTCTTTACCAACAAGAGGGACAGGACCAGCTCTCCTCAGCTTCCATTTTCCTCTTCCTTTCCTCTCTCCCTTGAAAACTTTCTGCACCTGAGACAGTGGGAGGGAGGGAGATAGAGCATGAAACAGCACCCCAAATCCTGTCCCATTACAAGCAGCACAGGCTTCTGTCCCTCTACTCCTCTGCCTCCAGTCATTTGCATGGGAGGGAGGAGCTGCTTGCTCTCTCTCTCCCTCTTTCTCCCTCTCTCTCCTCTACCTCTCTCCCTCCCTCTCTCTTTTAGAAGCTTTACACCTGCCATCCTGCCTACAGTATGTGATGATATCACAATGTCTCTCTTACATCACAGACAGGCTGACATCATCACACAGGCTGGCGGCCAGCAAGAGACAGAAATGCAGATAGAGACACACTGACAAATACATACACTGTAGGCACAGGCACCATGCGGCTTCTGCACCATAAAAGTTCATTTGAATCAAAAATAATGTCATCTTTTAAGTGAGGCGCTATTGAAATCTTGGGGGTCTAAGTGTCAAGACAATCTTGACATAAAACGGAGGCATCATTTTCAATCATTCAATAATGATGTGGTTTTGGATGACAGTATTCTATGAGATATCATGGGAAAATAATAGGAGACATAATGGAAATACAGTATCGTCCAATTTGTGACCATAATGGGAATATACATAGCGCTTCCTTCACAGGAAATAATACATGTGACATAACGGGAATGTAGTAAGTATGTGGGTTTGGCTGGGATTATCCTACATCCTGCAGGGATATAATAACTGGGAAAACGCTATATTTGATACCGCCACGTTGTGGGATGAGCGAGTAAACATTGCATGTCATTTCCCAGAATCCCTTGCTGCAGTGGGAGCACTGTATGCTACTGTACTGTAGGTGATAATGGTTGAAATATATATATATATATATATATATATATATATATATATATATATATATATACATACACATCAACCAGTACAATAATTTAAAAGGGGGGAATTAAAATGGTTGAAGTGGATAATGACAAGTATATACCGATCCAAAAAAACAACTCCTGAGCATGTATGTACTGCTTACATGGATGTACTATTAGCATGTACAGTGTTGTTTGTTACTGCAGTTACCAATTTATTTCCATTTTAAATATTTAATTTCTCTGAAATGGTGCAAGCAAATTGTATGAAAAGTTGCAAACGAATACATGAATGTTTTGTATCCAGAGTCAGGGGGATGAGATGAGATGGGGTCATGTTCATACAGTATTTGAACTGTACATTACTAAAAGAAGGCTTTTTTTCTATGCAGATACAGTATAGTGTTTCAAACACATGCTATACACACGTACACACACATACACATACACACACACACACACACACGAGGTAATGTAAAGATGTGGGTGAACAGAGCGAAAAAGATTGTACTAGAAACGCTTATTAACATCAAAGGAATGGGCCTAAAGCAAAAGTTTGAACAGCAGCAGCAGCTGCAGTACCCCTGATATCTATGGATGGGACAGATACCCCCTGCAGACGCACGCACGCACACACACACACACAGGGAGGGGTCTGTAGTGTGACAGAGCACACCAGCTTCGCCACCAGGCACTCCTTCTTGAATTAAAATAAAACTATCTCCTTACCTCTTTCTGGATGCCCCCTCTTTACCAACAAGAGGGACAGGACCAGCTCTCCTCAGCTTCCATTTTCCTCTTCCTTTCCTCTCTCCCTTGAAAACTTTCTGCACCTGAGACAGTGGGAGGGAGGGAGATAGAGCATGAAACAGCACCCCAAATCCTGTCCCATTACAAGCAGCACAGGCTTCTGTCCCTCTACTCCTCTGCCTCCAGTCATTTGCATGGGAGGGAGGAGCTGCTTGCTCTCTCTCTCCCTCTTTCTCCCTCTCTCTCCTCTACCTCTCTCCCTCCCTCTCTCTTTTAGAAGCTTTACACCTGCCATCCTGCCTACAGTATGTGATGATATCACAATGTCTCTCTTACATCACAGACAGGCTGACATCATCACACAGGCTGGCGGCCAGCAAGAGACAGAAATGCAGATAGAGACACACTGACAAATACATACACTGTAGGCACAGGCACCATGCGGCTTCTGCACCATAAAAGTTCATTTGAATCAAAAATAATGTCATCTTTTAAATGAGGCGCTATTGAAATCTTGGGGGTCTAAGTGTCAAGACAATCTTGACATAAAACGGAGGCATCATTTTCAATCATTCAATAATGATGTGGTTTTGGATGACAGTATTCTATGAGATATCATGGGAAAATAATAGGAGACATAATGGAAATACAGTATCGTCCAATTTGTGACCATAATGGGAATATACATAGCGCTTCCTTCACAGGAAATAATACATGTGACATAACGGGAATGTAGTAAGTATGTGGGTTTGGCTGGGATTATCCTACATCCTGCAGGGATATAATAACTGGGAAAACGCTATATTTGATACCGCCACGTTGTGGGATGAGCGAGTAAACATTGCATGTCATTTCCCAGAATCCCTTGCTGCAGTGGGAGCACTGTATGCTACTGTACTGTAGGTGATAATGGTTGAAATATATATATATATATATATATATATAGATATATAGATATATATCTATATATATATATATATATATATATATATATATATATATACATACACATCAACCAGTACAATAATTTAAAAGGGGGCAATTAAAATGGTTGAAGTGGATAATGACAAGTATATACCGATCCAAAAAAACAACTCCTGAGCATGTATGTACTGCTTACATGGATGTACTATTAGCATGTACAGTGTTGTTTGTTACTGCAGTTACCAATTTATTTCCATTTTAAATATTTAATTTCTCTGAAATGGTGCAAGCAAATTGTATGAAAAGTTGCAAACGAATACATGAATGTTTTGTATCCAGAGTCAGGGGGATGAGATGAGATGGGGTCATGTTCATACAGTATTTGAACTGTACATTACTAAAAGAAGGCTTTTTTTCTATGCAGATACAGTATAGTGTTTCAAACACATGCTATACACACGTACACACACATACACATACACACACACACACACACACACGAGGTAATGTAAAGATGTGGGTGAACAGAGCGAAAAAGATTGTACTAGAAACGCTTATTAACATCAAAGGAATGGGCCTAAAGCAAAAGTTTGAACAGCAGCAGCAGCTGCAGTACCCCTGATATCTATGGATGGGACAGATACCCCCTGCAGACGCACGCACGCACGCACGCACGCACGCACACACACACACAGGGAGGGGTCTGTAGTGTGACAGAGCACACCAGCTACGCCACCAGGCACTCCTTCTTGAATTAAAATAAAACTATCTCCTTACCTCTTTCTGGATGCCCCCTCTTTACCAACAAGAGGGACAGGACCAGCTCTCCTCAGCTTCCATTTTCCTCTTCCTTTCCTCTCTCCCTTGAAAACTTTCTGCACCTGAGACAGTGGGAGGGAGGGAGATAGAGCATGAAACAGCACCCCAAATCCTGTCCCATTACAAGCAGCACAGGCTTCTGTCCCTCTACTCCTCTGCCTCCAGTCATTTGCATGGGAGGGAGGAGCTGCTTGCTCTCTCTCTCCCTCTTTCTCCCTCTCTCTCCTCTACCTCTCTCCCTCCCTCTCTCTTTTAGAAGCTTTACACCTGCCATCCTGCCTACAGTATGTGATGATATCACAATGTCTCTCTTACATCACAGACAGGCTGACATCATCACACAGGCTGGCGGCCAGCAAGAGACAGAAATGCAGATAGAGACACACTGACAAATACATACACTGTAGGCACAGGCACCATGCGGCTTCTGCACCATAAAAGTTCATTTGAATCAAAAATAATGTCATCTTTTAAGTGAGGCGCTATTGAAATCTTGGGGGTCTAAGTGTCAAGACAATCTTGACATAAAACGGAGGCATCATTTTCAATCATTCAATAATGATGTGGTTTTGGATGACAGTATTCTATGAGATATCATGGGAAAATAATAGGAGACATAATGGAAATACAGTATCGTCCAATTTGTGACCATAATGGGAATATACATAGCGCTTCCTTCACAGGAAATAATACATGTGACATAACGGGAATGTAGTAAGTATGTGGGTTTGGCTGGGATTATCCTACATCCTGCAGGGATATAATAACTGGGAAAACGCTATATTTGATACCGCCACGTTGTGGGATGAGCGAGTAAACATTGCATGTCATTTCCCAGAATCCCTTGCTGCAGTGGGAGCACTGTATGCTACTGTACTGTAGGTGATAATGGTTGAAATATATATATATATATATATATATATATATATATATACATACACATCAACCAGTACAATAATTTAAAAGGGGGGAATTAAAATGGTTGAAGTGGATAATGACAAGTATATACCGATCCAAAAAAACAACTCCTGAGCATGTATGTACTGCTTACATGGATGTACTATTAGCATGTACAGTGTTGTTTGTTACTGCAGTTACCAATTTATTTCCATTTTAAATATTTAATTTCTCTGAAATGGTGCAAGCAAATTGTATGAAAAGTTGCAAACGAATACATGAATGTTTTGTATCCAGAGTCAGGGGGATGAGATGAGATGGGGTCATGTTCATACAGTATTTGAACTGTACATTACTAAAAGAAGGCTTTTTTTCTATGCAGATACAGTATAGTGTTTCAAACACATGCTATACACACGTACACACACATACACATACACACACACACACACACACACACACACGAGGTAATGTAAAGATGTGGGTGAACAGAGCGAAAAAGATTGTACTAGAAACGCTTATTAACATCAAAGGAATGGGCCTAAAGCAAAAGTTTGAACAGCAGCAGCAGCTGCAGTACCCCTGATATCTATGGATGGGACAGATACCCCCTGCAGACGCACGCACGCACGCACGCACGCACACACACACACAGGGAGGGGTCTGTAGTGTGACAGAGCACACCAGCTACGCCACCAGGCACTCCTTCTTGAATTAAAATAAAACTATCTCCTTACCTCTTTCTGGATGCCCCCTCTTTACCAACAAGAGGGACAGGACCAGCTCTCCTCAGCTTCCATTTTCCTCTTCCTTTCCTCTCTCCCTTGAAAACTTTCTGCACCTGAGACAGTGGGAGGGAGGGAGATAGAGCATGAAACAGCACCCCAAATCCTGTCCCATTACAAGCAGCACAGGCTTCTGTCCCTCTACTCCTCTGCCTCCAGTCATTTGCATGGGAGGGAGGAGCTGCTTGCTCTCTCTCTCCCTCTTTCTCCCTCTCTCTCCTCTACCTCTCTCCCTCCCTCTCTCTTTTAGAAGCTTTACACCTGCCATCCTGCCTACAGTATGTGATGATATCACAATGTCTCTCTTACATCACAGACAGGCTGACATCATCACACAGGCTGGCGGCCAGCAAGAGACAGAAATGCAGATAGAGACACACTGACAAATACATACACTGTAGGCACAGGCACCATGCGGCTTCTGCACCATAAAAGTTCATTTGAATCAAAAATAATGTCATCTTTTAAGTGAGGCGCTATTGAAATCTTGGGGGTCTAAGTGTCAAGACAATCTTGACATAAAACGGAGGCATCATTTTCAATCATTCAATAATGATGTGGTTTTGGATGACAGTATTCTATGAGATATCATGGGAAAATAATAGGAGACATAATGGAAATACAGTATCGTCCAATTTGTGACCATAATGGGAATATACATAGCGCTTCCTTC